>NC_079193.1:279334170-279629170 GCF_029499605.1 Hyla sarda
ATCATTTTATTATTTATCCTTTATCTATTTATTTATTTATTTATTAATTCATTAATTAGTATTATTATTTATCTATTTATTTATTTATTTAATAATAAATATTATTATTTATTCATTATTATTTATACAATTTATTTATTTATTTAATTATTTATTATCATCATTATTATTATTATCATTATCTGTGCTGCAACACTAGATACTGCTCATGGACAAGACAAATACTTTTTACGCTTTTCTCATTTTATACTTTATGTAAACCGGTAATCTAAAGACCCTTCTACTCCATATGCTGAATATTTTACTGGTTGTATTTCAGCGACACATGAAAAAACTCTGCCTATCTTTGCAAGGAAAGAAAAGTCCGTAGAGAATGACCCTATCCTATTCCTCCGGGAAATGTGTGTCTGGAAAATCCCGTATCCCCCCCCCGAAACAAAGCATATTCCCTTCCAGCAGTTGTCATGGGAATCTTGTACATACTGATTTCTTTTCAATTCCGCCAGCTAATATATGCTTCAATTTATTTGGATTAGTTTAACCAACCTAGAAGTGTCATGTCCTGGGCCGTACGTTCTAGCTGTCCATAAATGTCATGTCCCGTCCTTTGGAAAACATACAAATGTAGCACTATCATATCCTGCAAAGTGGCTGGAGCATTAGTCAGAAAATCATGTCCTTGCTCATCTCATCAAATGGACACCTTAAATCTAGGTGAGGACAAAGAGGGAAGCGATGTGCATGTTGAGGCTGGGAATTTATTGCTGGACACGGATCAACAGAGCACTTAGAAAACCAGTGCAGTGGGAAATCAATATGACACAGGGCCAGCTCTTTCTCTATAAACTTCTGCCAAAGAAGGGGAAAAAAGCCAGCCGAACTCACATGTGAATTTTTTCAGTTATATATCTCTCATTTCACATGATTTACTATCTCCTTCTTGCAAAATGCAGCAGTGCAATATGGAATGTTTAATGATAATTTTTATCATTCTGATGCTACAGGCTTCCCAAACTTGGCTGGAGTTTCGGAAAGATTTATCAAACTTTAGCTCAAACACATTTTCTATTGTATATGACGGCTTTTTATCATTTTTAGAGCAAGGATATTATCGATTATCGCATGAAACTGTCTTATTAACTGATAACAGGGAAATTTCTGGATTATTTCCGGCACAGAGTAGATGCAGGGTTTGCTTTGAAGATGATGAGTATTTCCATTATTATTCCTAATGGTATTAATATGTTACCTTCAATGTTATAATTTAGCTTTTTGCTTAATACAATAGGTGTGTATTTATCATACTGTACCTTATAATGCAATATAATGCAGTATTTCCCAACCAGGGTGCCTCCAGCTGTTGCAAAACTACAATTTCCAGCATGTCCGGACAGCCGAAGGCTGTCCGGGCATGCTGGGAGTTGTAGTTTTGCAACAGCTGGAGGCACCCTGGTTGGGAAAGACTAATGTAATGCGTGATTTTCTATTTAATACAATTACACAACAGAACTGGATGTTTATATGACGCAGTTGTACAGCACCATGGTCCATACCGGCTGGCATTTCCCTATGTATTAGGTTTAGTGTGGGTGAACCAGCTTTCGATTTCCCTTCATATGGGCACTGTCAGATATATAAACTTTTTATATGTTGTACATCTTGGTAAAACAATAGGTTTTCTAATATACGTCTTTAAAAAAAAATATCTAATTTTATTAAAGAAAACGGCCTTGGAAAATCCCACCACTAGGGGTCCCCATACCTCCTGGGACACTGATGAGTCCCACAGCATCATGAGCGTGTCCAAGGGTCATGGACATGAGATGGCTGATTGACAAGGTGCAGGAGGTACACAGCCTGCAGTAACACTACTGCAACACAGATTTTTACCAAACATGTGCCTCCAGCTGTTGCAAAACTACAATTCCAAGCATGCCTGGACAGTCAAAAGATGTTTGGGCATGCTGGGAGTTGTAGTTTGGCAAAAACTGGAGGCACCCTGGTTGGGAATCACTGATGTAATGTGTGCTTTTTTTCTATGTAATACAATTACACAACAGAACTGGTTATGTACATGACGCATTTGTACAGCACCATGGTGCATACCGGCTGGAAGGCAGTACAAAGTGCTAAATGTATGTCACATGGGGTGTAAACCTAATATGCAAACACAGAACACTCTATGGTGTAGTAAATCCAAGTTGAGAAAACGCAAAAGATTGAGTTGCGCTTACCCCTGATAGTTGTGTACACTATTCACAACAAGTGGTAGTGTCACACTGCACCTTCCTGTCCCGGAACAGTAACAGAATCAATAAAAGAACACTTCTAAAAAAAATGGCAGGATTTCAGTGGCGCAAAGGGATACAGGAAAACTTCTTTATTGACCACAATGCAACGCGTTTTTTGGTTTAATGGCCTGTTCATCAGGAATGCCTGCTAAAGCAAACATTAAGCCGAGAAACGTGTTGCATTGTGGCCAGTAAAGACATTTTCCTCTATCCCTTCATGAAGGTCCTTTCAGCGCCATTGCAATTCTGCCATTTTTTTAGACGTGTGTTTTCCTTGTTTCTGTTACATGGGGTGTAAGGCTGTGAATGGAAAAAAGTAACATATGTAATTAAAGTTGCAAGACTCCAAATACATTCCAAAAATACAAGGGCACGTGAAGGTCAACGTGAAGGATCAAACCCTAAAGCTATGTTCGCATGGCGTCTTTACGCACGTATGTGACATGGCGCCTATTCCGAGCCTATTCCTTTGGAATGTGCATTGGAAATGCAAGATGCCAATTGGCCCTATTGAATGGAGCTAATTGACTGGGATTGAAATTGTGTTACACAGTGTCAAATATTGCGGCAGAAATCCGAGGCTACACTTGGAATTTCTGCTAAGTACTGCACAGCGTATTTTTCCTGGGCAGTCTGATGATGTACCAAGTTTGTCACAATGGCTCATGCTGCACGATAAATGTAGCAGATCATTCTAGACATTTTTACGTATCTCTAACATACCTATTGGTTGGCTTACTTTAAGCCAATATTTTCCCACAATATTGCCATATTCGAAGCCTTGCCTCAACCATAACTTTTTATATCTAAACCATGTCTCTTGCCAAGTAAGGTGTGTGAATTGTCTAAAAGACATAGTAATTGGGATGCAAACAGGTGCGTTGTTTTTTTTTTTTTTTTTTTTTACACAAACGGAACCAGAATTCTGGTGTAATTAGCTCTCCCAATGTATGAAATACTAGGCATTTATTTCACTTTGTCAGGAGCTTTTTTATTTTATTTTCAGCATTACACATTAAGAAAGGTATAATCTGGGCATTAAGCCCTGTCCCAAGATTGCCCGAGGGTGTTTGCATAAATCTTACCCCTTTTTGCAGCCCATTTCGTGACTTTGGGATTGTCGGGAGCACTGTGCACCTGTCATCTTATTTCACTTTCCTAATCTATATTGTGCATCATGTCTGCCCTGGCTGTGGCAGACCACACAGGATGGCACCACTGGCCAGCTACAGAGTCATAAAGTACAATACATGATACCATTGCCTCAGACTGAGAACCCTGAAGTGTAGAGACACCATAGGCAGACTGTGACTCTACCATGACGGTGACTCATCTGATTAATTATGGAAAAACTTCTTTAATCCATACTCTATTGCCCAACATATATAGGGAATCTACAATGCCCTGAAATCCTTCATCGCTAAAGCGGCCAAGACGAACCATTAAAAATACCTGGTAACGAACCAGTGAACAGGATAAGACTAGACACAAGATTGTATTGAATGCAATAGGGTACCCATAGTAACAGACAAAGATCTTGTTAATAAGCAGTATTTTTGCTGTTTAATTCTTCTTCTGACGGTTTATTTAATAATAGGTAAGAGTCCTAGTCACATGATTGGCTTTTCAAGTTGCCACTTGGTAGAATATGAAGTGGAGTGTTTTCTTGTCATACACTTTTCATTATATGAATTTCAGTTGAAATAGTGGAGACATTTTGCAGTCAATGTTTGTTTATTATACACTATACAGACACAGGTTTTGGGACATAAATGTATCTCTTAAATCATTACATTCTGTTGTCTTATTAAATGACACTAAAACAGGTATATACAATCCAGCCGCTACCAATGCATTCTGCCTTTACAAACATTTGGGAATGAATGGCTTGTTTCAATGAGCTTACTGACTTTCAGCGTGGTACTGTAATAGGAGCCACTGCTGTAACAAGTTAGTTCATCAAATGTATTTTCTTCTAGATCCTCTATGATCAACTGTGAACAATATTATTAAAGGGTTATTCCGGCTTTATACATTTTATCCCCTATCCAAAGGTTACGCCCCCTAGTGACATCACAGCCACGCCCCCCCCATGCATGTCCATGACGTCACGTCCCCGTCTCGGAGGCAGCACCTGGCACAGAATTCTGGGGGCTGCACCCAGCCGCGGGACCCCTGCGATCATACATCTTATCCTCTATTCTTTGGATAGGGGATAAGATGTTTAAAGCTGGAATACCCCTTTAAAGAGTAAAATCACAACAACTCAGCCACAAATGAAGACTATGTAAAGTTACAGAGCGGGCGAGCTGAGGTGAATAGGGCATAAAGTTATCAATAACTGCAGAATCCTAACCTTATCTGGCAGATGAACCTCATTTATTGCATTGGATTCTATGTTTCCTTAGTCAAGCAGCTGCATGCCAGCCTTGTATCACCAAGCACAATGCCAAGTGTCGGGTAAAGCCCACTTGAATCTGAAACAGTGGAAACATGTTCTCTGGAGCAATGAATCACATTTCTCTATCTGGAAGTTTGATGGATGAGTCTGGGTTTAGTAATTCCCGGTGAACGTTATATTTCCATCCAACTTTGTGGAAACCATTTGGGTTTAGCCCTTTTCTGTTCTAGTATTAATGGGCCCCAATACACAAAGCAAGATCCATACAGGCATGGTTGAATGACATTGGTTTGGAGGAACTCGACTGACCTGCAGAGAGCCCTCACCTCAACCCTATCAAACATTATTTGGATGAACTAGAATGGAGATTGTTCCAACCCTTTTGTCCAACATCAGTGTCTGGCCTCACAAATGCTCTTCTGGTTGAATAGGCAACAATTCTCACAGACACACTCCAAAAACTTATAGAAAGGGATACTGTAAAGTGGAACTGCAAAGGGTAAACAAGCACTAAACCCCTCATGCAAGTAACAAAACCCACGCAAAACGAAAATATACAAACACCAAAAAAACATTTATGGGATTCCAAAAAGTAACTTTATTGATACAATGAGTAAAATCACTAAAAAATATATATAAACATATACCCTGAGAGTTAGCCAGTATAACACTGGAACAGCAGTAAGGGCTCACATAACATAGTTAAATAGTAATAACTTTATATCAGCAGTGCAAGTGCACATAACAGGTAATAGAAGCACATTACATAGTAGAATACATATAAAAACCAAGATAAATTACCAAGTGGACAAGGAGGTATTGGAGCGTGGGTCAAGACTGGCTTCTTCCGGGGCTTGGTCAATGTGTAAAATGCCCTTCCTTAAGTATATCCTACTGACCAATCACCTATCCATGAAATGGTCAGCTGACACGATTATCGGTTTACAATATGAAGACCATATGTATATAATAGGCGGGACCTACCTTCACCACGGAGACGGAGGCATGCAACCGGGACCCTGCCCACCAGCAACCCACGTGAGACGCAAGTATACCGGAAGACAGGGTCCAGGACCGCCAGCCAGTGTCACCTGGGGAAGCACCAATGGCAGACAAGAAAGTAGAGACACGTCATTGTCACCCGGGAGACACGGGTAAACAGCCAGGGCCCCGGCAAGCTGCACTCAGTACGAGTCGCCGGAGGGCGGTGTCCAGAGTGGCCTACCCATGCCACACAGGAACACATAATTGGTAAGTATAACATCACGCCTAACCAATCAGAGCGCATGTCAATAGAGCTTGTGTAAATGGCTGCAAAGGGGACAAACCCCATATCTGTTGTATTTATGGATTTAGAATGGGATAAACTAAAAGCTCTTGTAGGAAAGATGTCCCCATAGTTTTGTGCACAGTATCTACAGTATATCTATCTATCCATCTATATTTATAATTAGATAACCCACTATTATTGTCCCGATTCACCATACCATGTGTCAGCCAGTGTTATGCATGCATCACTGAGATTGACTCTAGATTGCCTCAGTTCTTCTTTAGTATGAGGCTACAGATTCTATATGACAAGTACTCCTATTATTGCCCCCTACTGGTAGAATAAAAAGTCAAATGAAAAGACTGTGCCATGCCAGTTATAGAAAAACTAAGTAGCACACAATAAGATTTAGAGTATATATATATATATATATATATATATATACACAGTATATGTGTGCCATAAGCGAGGACATTAAGTATCATGACACTAGACCATTGTGTATGTAAGCAGTGTATACCGATGTGGCATGCTACTTCCCGGTAGGGAAGGTGTTAATGATAAGTTTTGTAATCCGTCCTGAAACATAGCACACCGTATGAGTTTCTAGCGTGTCAGTCAGTGAGTTAGAGGGAAAGGGTAAAGAGAAGCTAATCAGGATGAAATGAGATTAAAGGCTGTCTAATTTTACAGCAACTGTGATCCATCAGGCACTGTGAAAGTGACAGTGGAAATGAGTGATGGAGACAGACAGGTGGGGCTGTACATTCCACTGATTTATCCTCAAATGTACTGGGCCTTATTTTATTGAGTGAACATGACCGCATTCATCAAGACTGTCATCTAGGCCCACTTCTCTCCATTTAAAAAGGTCACTTTAGCAGGAAGGAGTAGAAGACTAGGGGAGAGGCTCTTTCTAAACAGATTTAAATTCTCCTGCCACTTCTCCATCATCGATCACTCAAGACTGCGCCGAGCTGTATAGGGAGCTTATGTAATGGCAGTGATCTGATGACTGGCGGAGAGGCCAGGAGACGGCCGTTCTCTCCTCATTATATAATCCAGGATTATTTATTGTGCTTGATTTCTCGCTGTTTATCTATGGTTGTATTGTTTACACACGTTCAACAAAAATCTGTCACTATGACTGGCCTCCTTAAATTGCACCTACAAACTGCCTTTCTCAAGTGTGGTGACTACAGTGGGCATGGTGATGCCATATTAACCCATTAGCAACAAGCGGGTGATTCCAATAAAGGGGATTTTTAGTGGACCCACTAGAATAGCTGTATTTTGGCAATATGCATGTCACTTTATTTAAAGATATCTATTAGAAATGAGCGAATTTACAGTAAATTCGATTCGTCACGAACTTCTCGGCTCGGCAGTTGATGACTTTTCCTGCATAAATTAGTTCAGTTTTCAGGTGCTCCGGTGGGCTGGAAAAGGTGGATACATTCCTAGGAAAGAGTCTCCTAGGACTGTATCCACCTTTTCCAGCTCACGGGAGCACCTGAAAGCTGAACTAATTTATGAAGGATAAGTCATCAACTGCCGAGCCGAGAAGTTCATGACGAATCAAATTTACTGTAAGTTTGCTCATCTCTAATATCTATCATGATGTTACACTTTCTTTTAGAACATACTGATCTAACACTAGAATAGATGAAAGGAGTTTTCCAGTAAAATATTTCTTTATTTAAAGCTGCTTTCGGTGGGGGTAAAAATGTTTTTAAAAAACCTGTACTCACTTGCTGACAGTGCCATTCCGATGGTGCCAGTCCCTGCTGTCAGTGTTTCCTATTCTTCGTCACAACATGTTGGAAATGCCTGCACAGCCTATTCCTATTAGAGGCTGATCAATACCGCAGGCAGAGATTGGCTGAACTGGTATTTCCTACATGTCTGGATGAAGAAAAAGAAGCACTAAGAGTGGGGAGCGGTACTATTGGGATGGCACCAGGGGGAGGGGGATCAGCAGCAGTCAGTACAGGTTTCTTTATTTTTACCCACCACCCTGAGCACCTTTCAAACTAGAATGTGCCACTAAATGGCTGCATTGCATTTAATGCATTGAGCATAAGTGTACCGCCATGAATGGACATAACTTACTACTTAGAGCCCTATTACACAGCTCATATCATCCTGTATAATAGGGACAGCAGTCAACAATGATCAAATGCTCATTCATCATCTTATCGGGTCATTTTATCCATCATAAAATCATCAGCCATTGGCCACACATCTCCCCATATAATTGGGGATGTGTGACTGACAGCTGATCGCAACACAGGTCCGCACAAACAATTCAGGGATCATTGGTATGTGCTTCCCTGTCCAATGTACAAGCCATGACAAATGTTACTGATCATGCAGGTTAATCTTTGAATCATTGGTCATTAGAAGTCTTATGATCACCGCGGTAGTTATGCACCTGTAGTCCAACTGCAAAGCATGCATGCGGCTCCTCCAGTCTAGGGAGTAGTGGGGGTCTAAGGACACAAACCCCACAAATTAGAATCTTGTGACATACCTCAGTGACTAGTCAAAAGATGCTAAAAAGTAATCTTTCACTTCAAAGTGGTTGTCTCAAAAAGACTACCCCTCTTTAATAGGAGTCACGGTTTCTGTAACCTCGATCCATCAGCTGCAGGAAAGCATGACATTCAAATGAATGGCCGAACCTGTAATGCATGGTTGGGATGAGTCTGCTAGAACAATTCTCTATTCTGGCTTACAAAAGGGATCCCAAGCTAACACAGCATATGAACTAGGGATGTCCAATATTTTAAACTATACGTTCACCAGATCATAATTCATTTTTATACCATAACTAGCTGAGTACCCTGCATTGCCCGTTTTTTCCTTCCTAATCCTTATTGGGGAGGAAAAAAAACAAAGGAGGAAGCATTTGACTTCATATCCCGTCCTCATATATTGTTGTCATATCCCAACCCCATATCCTGTCCTCATATCCCAACCCCATATCCCGACCTCCTATCCTGACCTCCTATCCCGTCATCATATCTTGACCTCCTATCCTGACCTCCTATCCTGACCTCCTATCTCGACCTCCTATCGAGACCATCTATCCCGTCCATCTATCTCGACCTCCTATCTCGACCTCCTATCTCGACCTCCTATCTCGTCCTCCTATCCCGTCCTCCTATCCCGACCTCCTATCCCGTCCTCCTATCCCGTCCTCCTATCCTGTCCTCCTATCCCATCCTCCTATCCCGTCCTCCTATTTCGACCTCCTATCCCGACCTCCTATCCCGACCTCCTATCCCCACCTCCTATCCCGTCCTCCTATCCCGTCCTCCTATCCCGTCCTCCTATCTCGACCTCCTATCGCGTACTTCTATCGCGTCCTCCTATCTCGACCTCCTATCTTGACCTCCTATCTCGACCTCCTATCTCGACCTCCTATCCCGACCTCCTATCCTGACCTCATATCCCGACCTCCTATCCCGACCCGTGTACCAGGTATTGAAATATCTCCAGCCGTTCGGAAGTTATGTGGGAACATACATTTCCCATTGATTTGCATGGGACTTTAAACAAAAACTCTGACCCTCACAAATGGGGGTAGTTAAGGGTTAAATTAACCCTCCTATAGTTTAAGTGGACATATAAGTAACATGTGACCAAGTATTATCGAAATATCTCCAGCCATTTGGAAGTTATGCATTAACATATATTTCCAATAGACTTGTATGGGACTTTAAACATAAACCCCGCCCCTGGCAAATGGGGGGGGGAGTAAGGGTTAAATCACCTATCCTATGTTTGTTGTTGACATATAAGTAACATGTGTGCCAAGTTTCATGTTAATATCTTTAGCCGTTTGGACATGATGCTGGAACATACATACACACACACACACACATTGAGTTTTATATATATAGACTAGCTGAGTACCCGGCGTTGCCCGTTTTTTCCTTCCTAATCCTTGTTGGGGAGAAAAATAAACAAAGGAGGAAGCTTTTGACTTCATATCCCATCCTCATATATTGTTGTCATATCCCGACCTCCTATTCCGTCATCGTATCCCGACCTCCTATCCCGTCCTCCTATAGCGTCCTCATTTCACATCCTCCTATCCCATCCTCCTTTCACATCCTCCTATCCCGTCCTCCTTTCCCGTCCTCATATCTCGACCTCCTTTCCTGTCCTCCTTTCCCGTCCTCATATCTCGACCTCCTATCCCGACCTCCTATCCCATCCTCCTATCCCGTCCTCCTATCCCGTCCTCCTATCCCGACCTCCTATCTTGACCTCCTATCTTGAACTCCTATCCCGTCCTCCTATCCCGTCCTCCTATCCCGACCTCCTATCTTGACCTCCTATCCCGACCTCCTATCTCGACCTCCTATCCTGACCTCCTATCCAGTCCTCCTATCCCATCCTCCTATCGCGTCCTCCTATCTTGACCTCCTATGTCGACCTCCTATCCCGACCCGTAATATGTGTACCAGTTATTAAAATATCTCCAGCCGTACGGAAGTTATGTGGGAACATACATTTCCCATTGATTTGCATGGGACTTTAAACAAAAACCCCGACTCTCAGAAATGGGGGTAGTTAAGGGTTAAATTAACTATCCTATATTTTAAGTGGACATATAAGTAACATGTGAACAAGTATTATCGAAATATCTCCAGCTGTTTGAAAGTTATGCAGTAACATATATTTCCCATTGACTTGTATGGGACTTTAAACATAAACCCCGCCCCTGGCAAATGGGGGCTAGTAAGGGTTAAATTACCTATCCTATGTTTGTTGTTGACATATAAGTAACATGTGCCAAGTTTCATGTTAATATCTTAATACATATATACACACACACACACACACACACACGTTGAGTTTTATATATATAGATAACACAGAGCCATGAAAGACATAAAACAAACACTTAATTTCTTTACCTTCAGCATCCTCAGAATAAGCAACCTGTATAGCATTATTAATTTACTCTATAACAGTGGTCTTCAACCTGCGGACCTCCAGATGTTGCAAAACTACAACTCCCAGCATGCCCGGACAGCCAACGGCTGTCCGGGCATGCTGGGAGTTGTAGTTTTGCAACATCTGGAGCTCCGCAGGTTGAAGACCACTGCTCTATAAGATCTAAACTTAAGCTTTCTGCAGCAATACTGCTTTCAACCACTAGATGACATACCTTCCTCTCGCCTAATGAATAAACCAGCATAAACATAGAAAAATCTGGACTTTGTCTTATCACAACAATACTAGTAAATAATACCCCTGTATGAAGCTATGAAATCTTCTGTGTGATATTGTGATGTTCCAGCATTTTATGTAATGACATTCATGGCATGTAGTATGATTGTGATAATATGAAAGGTTTGCTGGAGAATTGTACTTATTCTACTTTGTCACTTAGATGTGGATTTGGAATTTTGAGAAATTCTTAAAAATATTGCCATGTAAAATGTCATCACGGTGCTGTAGTTATGAGATATGATAGTATGCAGATGATAAAATGAGTAAGAAAAGCCAGTCATTTCTACCATTCCGTGTTACTAATGTGTTCATGTACTGTAAACTTCTATCTTACTGCACTCACATCCTTTTATTAGGAACAGTCCTGTTTTACACACAATACAATGAAGGAGGTCCCAGCACCCACCGATGCAAGCAATTGATATTTTATTGTATATCCAAGTCACAGGACGCGTTTCGGCACTTAGCCTTCCTCTGCTGTCTGCGTCTGGGCCAATTTATCTATGCATTTTTATCTCTTCATTCTAAGCTTTGGAATAAAATTAAGGTCACTTTCACAAAATGAAGGTCACTTTCACTTCAGTCAGGATTTTGCCCATTTTGGCTTAGAAATACCAAAGCAAAATACTGCCATGTGAATAGGGGCCATAGAGTTGTTAAAGAAACTAAATGAACACTAAACCTGTATAGATGAAGAGTGCTGCAGTTGCCCATAGCAACCAATCAGATCGCTTCTTTCATTTTTCACAGGTCTTTTTAAAAATGAAAGACTCATTCTGATTGGTTGCTATGGGCAACTGCACCACTCTTCCTCTGCACAGGTTTTGATAAATCTCCCCCTATGTCTTTGTTTCTGTCTCTTTAAAGTGGTGCAGTCTGTGGTTGTACAACCTAGCAACAAATACGAGGGTGACTAAAGTTTTAAGAGGTTTTGAAAATTCTATGAACATTAGGCCAGGTACAGAGAGAGTTTTGGCAGTCCTAATATTGTAAGCACATTTTTCATTTAAATCCGTATTTTTCCCATGTTACTTTTCATCTATGGCTAGTCAATAGCCACCCCCGCATTATTATAACATCAATCCCCCCCCCCCCCCCCAAGATCTTCCCCATGTGTGAACAATCAGATAATACAAGCGCATTTAAAAAATGTAATGACATTCATGGCATGTAGTATGATTGTGATAATATGAAAGGTTTGCTGGAGAATTGTACTTATTCTACTTTGTCACTTAGATGTGGATTTGGAATTTTGAGAAATTCTTAAAAATATTGCCATGTAAAATGTCATCACGGTGCTGTAGTTATGAGATATGATAGTATGCAGATGATAAAATGAGTAAGAAAAGCCAGTCATTTCTACCATTCCGTGTTACTAATGTGTTCATGTACTGTAAACTTCTATCTTACTGCACTCACATCCTTTTATTAGGAACAGTCCTGTTTTACACACAATACAATGAAGGAGGTCCCAGCACCCACCGATGCAAGCAATTGATATTTTATTGTATATCCAAGTCACAGGACGCGTTTCGGCACTTAGCCTTCCTCTGCTGTCTGCGTCTGGGCCAATTTATCTATGCATTTTTATCTCTTCATTCTAAGCTTTGGAATAAAATTAAGGTCACTTTCACAAAATTAAGGTCACTTTCACTTCAGTCAGGATTTTGCCCATTTTGGCTTAGAAATACCAAAGCAAAATACTGCCATGTGAATAGGGGCCATAGAGTTGTTAAAGAAACTAAATGAACACTAAACCTGTATAGATGAAGAGTGCTGCAGTTGCCCATAGCAACCAATCAGATCGCTTCTTTCATTTTTCACAGGTCTTTTTAAAAATGAAAGACTCATTCTGATTGGTTGCTATGGGCAACTGCACCACTCTTCCTCTGCACAGGTTTTGATAAATCTCCCCCTATGTCTTTGTTTCTGTCTCTTTAAAGTGGTGCAGTCTGTGGTTGTACAACCTAGCAACAAATACGAGGGTGACTAAAGTTTTAAGAGGTTTTGAAAATTCTATGAACATTAGGCCAGGTACAGAGAGAGTTTTGGCAGTCCTAATATTGTAAGCACATTTTTCATTTAAATCCGTATTTTTCCCATGTTACTTTTCATCTATGGCTAGTCAATAGCCACCCCCGCATTATTATAACATCAATCCCCCCCCCCCCCCCCCC
Organism: Hyla sarda; assembly: GCF_029499605.1. Taxonomy (NCBI): domain Eukaryota; kingdom Metazoa; phylum Chordata; class Amphibia; order Anura; family Hylidae; genus Hyla; species Hyla sarda. The sequence continues at coordinate 279,347,560 of NC_079193.1, forward strand.
CAAGATCTTCCCCATGTGTGAACAATCAGATAATACAAGCGCATTTAAAAAAAAATATGTCCACAAATATGTAGCGTGTCTTTTATTTTTGCGGAAGTAAAAAAAAAAGCATGATTACGTTTTATAGGCTGTGTGCACAAAACAACCACTTTCCCATAGACTTACATAGAGCAAATCATTGAAGACGCAAAAATTCCACAATTTGGCAGACACAATTTTACACTATTGGGGAGATTTATCAAAATCTGTTTAGAGGAAAAGTTGCTGAGTTGCCCATAGCAACCAATCAGATCGCTTCTTTCATTTTCCAGAGGCCTTTTTAAAAAATGAAAGAAGCGATCTGATTGGTTGCTATGGGCAACTCAGCAACTTTTCCTCTGGGCAGGTTTTGATAAATCTCCCCCTATGTGAACATAGAATTACACTGCTGTGAGTACTTCTAATACTCATAGAGATCCAGCATTGTCACATACAATGAGCTAAAGAGATGGGAGAAGTTAATGGCCGACATTTATCATTGTCTTTAGACAGTTTTTTGTGTCTACAAAAGGCACAAAAAAGGCGCAAGCAAGGTTTATTTGCGCCTTTTTGTTTACACATTTCTGCTGATTTCGAGTTGCAATCCACTGATTTTGGAAACACACATGATATGGACGGGTTTTATGAACTGCTCCTTTTTGTGAAAAGGTGCAAAAAAAGGCGCATAACCATTGAAAAGTCTCTAAAACTACACCAGGCCAGACTTAGCTTAGCTTTTTTTTGTGTATGTGAAGAGATAAATTTTTGAAAACGTGACCTGCACAAAATGTATCAAATGCTCTGTGACCATTTAATAGATGTGGTGCTCCTCCACATTACCAGCACATAAAAAGGTGTAGAAAAATGCTTCACTTAGGCTAGGTTTCCACTTGTTTGTTTTTTCTGGCAGTTTTTGGAATACTGTCACTGCAGTTTTTGAGCCAAAACCAGAAGTGTATTCAAAAGGAATAGGCAGTGGCGTTGCGACCCGGGTGCGGGGGGTGCGGCCCGCACCGGGTGACACCAACCTAATGGGGTGACACCAAGACGCTCCGCAGCACCCCCCCTCCCCAGCTACACAGACACCCCCCCCCCATCTGTGCCCGACCGGCCTCCCATCCGTCAGCAAGCCCCACCCCCCCCCTGCGCTGTGTGTGCGGTGCGCCCGTCCGTCATCACCCCCCCCCTCTTTCACCTGCACTGTGCGCCCGTCCGTCATCACCCCCCCCCCTCACCTTCACCAGCACTGTGCCCGTCCTCCGCTCCCACGTCTGCGCCGGCTTGACGTCACACCGCATGGCCGCGCGGGAGGACGTGAGTTACGGCGCCCGGTGAGAAGGAGTGCTGTGCTGGATGGGTGAGTGTGTATGTCTGTCTCTCTGTCTGCTTGTGTGTGTGAGATTGTGTGTGTGTGTGAGACTGTGTGTGTGACTGTGTGTATATGTGACTCTGTGTGTGTGTGTGTGTGTGTGTGTCTGTCTCTCTGACTGTGTGTGTGTGTGTGTGTTTGTCTCTGTGTTGTATGTGGTTTTTTTTGTGTGTGTGTGTGTGTGTGTGTGGGGGGGGGGGGTGTATAACCAGCGATCTATTGTGGGGAGACTTTGACCCATTGTGGGGAACCTGCAAGGGAACCTGCGGCCTAATGTGGGGAAACTACTACCAGATGTGCGGAGTCTATGCTACCTATTTTTGGCTAGTCTGTGCTACCTAATATGGGGAATCTGTGCTACCTTATGTGGGGAGTCTATGCTACCTTATGTGGGGAGTCTATGCTACCTTATGTGGGGAGTCTATGCTACCTAATGTGGTGAAATTGCTACCTAATGTGGGGAATCTGTGCTACCTAATGTGGGGAAATTGCTACCTAATGTGGGGTAACTGGTACATACCTAATGTGGGGGAACTGGTACCAAATGTGGGGAATCTATGCTGCCTAATGTGGGGAAACTGCGACCGACCTAATGTGGGGGCACTGCTGCCTACCTAATGCTCCCCCCCTGGCAGTAGCACCCTCATCATCCACCAGCAACACCCCCCCCCCCCAGCAGCACCTCCATCAGCAGATCCTAATGGTGGATGATGGAGGTGCTCCTGCCAGGAGGATGATCCTGCGGATGGATGATGGGGGTGATACTGCCAGGGGGGATGGCCAGTAGCACCCTCATCATCCTCCAGCAACACCCCACCCAGTAGTAGCACCCCCATCATCCATTAGCAACACCACCAATACCCCCCTCCCGTGGTAATAGCATCAGCTAACGGATGTTGAGGGGTGTTACTGCGGTTGTGGTATTATATTCAGAGGGTGCACTGTATGGCAACGTTATATTCAGAGGGCGCAGTTTGTGGTAGTATTATATTCAGAGGGCACAGTTTGTGGTAGTATTATATTCAGAGGGCGCAGTTTGTGGTAGTATTATATTCAGAGGGCGCAGTTTGTGGTAGTGTTATATTCAGAGGGCGCAGTTTGTGGTAATATTATATTTAGAGGGCGCAGTTTGTGGTAGTATTATATTCAGAGGGCGCAGTTTGTGGTAGTATTATTAGAGATGAGTGAACTTACAGTAAATTCGATTCGTCACAAACTTCTCGGCTTGGCAGTTGATGACTTTTCCTGCGTAAATTAGTTTAGCTTTCAGGTGCTCCGGTGGGCTGAAAAAGGTGGATACATTCCTAGGAAAGAGTCTTCTAGGAATGTATCCACCTTTTCCAGCCCACGGGAGCACCTGAAAGCTGAACTAATTTATGCAGGAAAAGTCATCAACTGCTGAGCAGAGAAGTTTGTGATGAGTTGAATTTACTGTAAGTTCGCTCATCTCTAAGTATTATATTCAGAGGGTACAGTATGTGGCGGTATTATATTCAGGGGTACAGTATGTGGCAGATTTATATTCAGGGGTACAGTATGTGGCAGATTTATATTCAGGGGTACAGTATGTGGCAGATTTATATTCAGGGGTACAGTATGTGGCAGATTTATATTCAGGGGTACAGTATGTGGCAGATTTATATTCAGAGGGTACAGTATGTGGCAGATTTATATTCAGAGGGTACAGTATGTGGCAGATTTATATTCAAAGGGTACAGTATGTGGCGGTATTATATTCAGGGGTACAGTATGTGGCGGATTTATATTCAGAGGGTACAGTATGTGGCGGATTTATATTCAGAGGGTACAGTATGTGGCAGATTTATATTCAGAGGGCGCAGTTTGTGGTAGTATTATATTCAGATGGCGCAGTTTGTGGTAGTATTATATTCAGAGGGTACAGTATGTGGTAGTATTATATTCAGTAGGTACAGTATGTGGCAGATTTATATTCAGAGGGTACAGTATGTGTTGGTATTATATTCAGAATGTACAGTGTGTGGTATTATTATATTCAGTGGGTATGGTGTATGGAAGGTTTATAATCAAAGAGTGTAGTGTATAGTAGTATTATATTTAGAGGATACAGTGTCTGTCAGGTTTATAATAATAATTGTTTTCATATAGAGGATGAGAATCCGCTGACATAGTGAGGAGACGTCTGGGCGTCACATTCTGCAGAGAGAAGTTTTAGCTGGAACAAGTCCTGGCGGTATGTACCATCTGAATTAGATAAGGGAAGACTATAGAGAAGACGTCACCTGTAATCACTGATATCATTGTGTATTCTCCTCACTATAGAGAAGACGTCACCTGTAATCACTGATATCATTGTGTATTCTCCTCACTATAGAGAAGACGTCACCTGTAATCACTGATATCATTGTGTATTCTCCTCACTATAGAGAAGACGTCACCTGTAGTCACTGATATCATTGTACATTCTCCTCTCTATGTCCTATCAGAGCTGTAGTCACTTGTCAGTTCTACAGTTAGGTCAGTGAAACTACAACTCCCAGCATAACCTCACCACTGCTCAAAGGGGTACTCTACTGGAAAACATTTTTTTTAATCAGCTGGTGCTACAAAGTTAAACAGATTTGTAAATTACTTCTATTTAAAAATCTTAATCCTTCCAGTACTTATTAGCTGCTGTATAAGCGATTCACAGGAAGTTATTTTCTTTTTTAATTTCTTTTCTGTCTGACCACAGTGCTCTGTGCTGACACCTCTGGACAGTTCGACATGGACAGTTCCTGACATGGACAGAGGTGTCAGCAAATAGCACTGTGGTCAGACTGGAAAGAACTACACAACTTCCTGTGGAGCATACACCAGCTTATAAGTACTGTAAGTATTAAGATTTTAAATAGAAGTAATTTAAAAATCTGTTTAACTTTCTGGCACCAGTTGATATAGAAGTAAATGTTTTCCAGTGGAGTACCCCTTTAAGTAATTCTGGGAGCTGTATATTTCAATGGTGAAAACTTCTTTAACACTTTCCCATTCTGTGGCAACTGGTATATCTGATTATTATACTGGAATTTCTCACAATGCGCTACAACAGTGGTGTCTGTCACAACAGGCTAAAAACTTACTGGGGGGAGGGGGTACGTATGGGGGTGACACCATTTTCTACCGCACCGGGTGACACCAACTCTAGCAACGCCACTGGGAATAGGACATATAAAGAAGGACTTATACCTCTCCTCCCTTATGGATCCACTTCTGACTTTGGCTCAAAAACTGCACTGGCAGATATCCAAAAACTGCCAGAAAAAAAACAAGTGGAAACCTAGCCTTACACCTACATGTTTTCTTTCTTGTGTATTATGGGAGGGTGCCTGGAGTGGGACATATGCAGGAGACTGGGAAAGACATTTGGGATTTGGGACAGGATCTTTATACAAAATAAAAATAAATTAATAAATAAAAGGAAGCCAATACAGCTATTATGTTAGCTTATTTATCTGATAAATTTCATGAAACAGTATTTTTCAATAGAAAGTAAAAAGTGACCTTGTAGGGAAGGTATGGGGATGATATGAAGCAGTTGCTTTGGGGCATAATCTGCGCTCTGCTCCAGCCATTTTTCACCAGATTTAATAAATTACAGAATATATTTAAATACCTTTTGAATAAATTATGTAAAACTGTCCGGGGGTTCCTTATATTTCATTCACATATACATAATAGTAGGTAACATGCTTGTATGTGCTTGTTCCTTTAAATAAGAAGCTGTGTACTCAGTCAGTGGCAAATTTGCTTCTATTTGCTGAATCTTGCTAGCATGGACTATGTAAATTAAATTTTGCACACTAAATGATGCATTTTGCTTACAGACCGTAATGGTGCTACATCGCTTAATGCTGAGAATGGTGAAATTTTATGAATTGTGCTTTGTTGCGTTTAACAAAGGATGAACAAATTTACTATGCAATTAGAAGTTTGTTTTCTTTGTTCTTTCTTTATACAAAATGGATAATTCTATAGGAATAATTTTCTGCTCAAACAATGTAACAATTATATTGTATTATAACCTGTTGTTTATTCACGTATTTAACTCATTAGATTCATAAATATGGAGACAGAAAAAAGAAAAAAAATAAGTGCAAACCATTGACTCATATGTCTTTTTTTTTTTTCTTTTTTACAGTAAAATGACTTTGCCAGACACAAAAAACAAGAAATAACATTTTGGGGAAACTTGGAACTAAAGAAATATCAGAAATGAATCATAGTAAAGTGTCTAATTTGACCAATTGATTATGATGGATGGGGAAGGTACACAATGGATAAAAATTTGTCAAAATGTGTTATTAAATTATATAAAAACTTGATCTCCGAAGGCTATGTTGACACTGTGGAATCTCTGCAGGAAAATTTATGGGCAAACATTCCGCAGACAGTGGACACCAACAGAACATGCTGGCGCTTGGACCGCTCAGAAATGCACCGTCTCTATGGACATCAATGCATTTCCAAGGGGAATCCACAGAAAGAATTGACATGTCAATTCTTTCTGTGGAGGCTGGAATTGGAATTTCCATGGCAGAAGTTTCCACCACGCAAATTCCGCTGTGTGCATCACATGGTACAGCACAATCCCATTGAAAACAATAGATCTCTGCTGCAACAGAATTTCCCGCAGGATTCCGCTTGGAAATTCCATCGTGTGAACATAGCCTGACACAGATCTACACATATAGGGGGAGATTCATCAAAACCTGTGCAGAGGAAACCTTGCCCAGTTGCCTATAGCAACCAATCAGATCGCTTCTTTCATTTTTCACAGGCCTTCATAAAAATGAAAGCAGCAAGCTGATTGGTTGCTATGGGCAACTGGGCAAGTTTTCCTCAGCACAGGTTTTGATAAATCTCCCCCATACTGATTATTATAAAATCCACAATAATGCTTAGTTCACAAACTGTCCATATATCAGAAAATTATCATCAGAATCTGTCAATTTTGGCAAAATCAACCAATGGCAGATTTGGTGGTTGGATAAGAATTGGACATGTTGTATTCCAATTAGCCACGCATGGTCGGCTAAGCCAAGTGTGCATGTTTATGGTAAAGCAGGGTAGAATAGTTGTCGACTAACCAAACTACTGGTTTGTAGTGTACGACCAGCTTACGACCAGCTTTAGACTCACTGAAACATCAGAATATTGTGTGTGGTCCTGGGTTGGTGAAAGGTGATGAATAATTTCTATAGCACCATTAAGTGTTCATATGTCCTGATCGATCTGTGGTGCGGCATTACTAAAATAACCCTATGTACCAAATCTGATACTTGAGGCAATAACAATAACTACTTATAGTATACAAGATCCCTGGTATATAAACAAATATGCACTATATTATATCAGGCATACATAGAAAATATAGAACTCCAAAAAATACTTTTACATCTAGAATTTCATACATAGACCTTTCAGATCTTACGTTTTCACAATAGAGAATCACAATGTCTTGCCTTATGTTGCCTTATATTGGAAACATGTACCCATGGCTCTAGGAAGTTCTTAAAGTCAACTAGGACGGGCACTCAGTTATGAGATATATAAATCATGATGGCTGTGCAAACAAACTACAATGATATATTGCTAACCTTTCCCATGAGTTATAGGCAGCCGCTCAGCAGAAATCCAAATTTGATGGGGATGGAAATCAAATAAAGGCAGTAAAATTGTGTAATAAGTAATTGTGGAATACAGATAGCAGGGTAGGTTTGGCAGCTGGTGGCTTATGTTATATGCTGGTAGTTATTTGACCCTAACTGCCATTTAACTTGTTGGCACCAGTAATGTTTTCCAGTAGGATAAGATGTAGTGTATGAACCTGGTGTTCCTGTGATCGTTGGAAGTTTCCTTATATCAAGTTTGCAGGTTTCCTAGTAATACAAAGATCAATATTCGGAAACCATAACATGATATAGCTACTACACAAAGGCAACACATAGAACATGTTATGGCAGTAGAATGACATTGTTTCTGTGGTTTTTCAGTGTATATTTCACATTAAAGGGCAGATGTAATCTAAGTCAGAATAAAAAGAAAGACTGGATGGTACTTGATAGTACAAATTACGTGTGTAGCCATAACGTACGAAAAAAAAAAAAAAAAAAATATATATATATATATATATATATATATATACATATAGTAAATTTGAGTAGCCGTATTAGTCCACTGATGCAGAAGCAGATCAAAAAATGTTGCAGTATATTGCAATACCTTTTTTATTGGACTAACAGAATTTTGTAGAGACAAGCTTTGACTCGAAAAACAGGGGACTCAATGTGGATTTGAGCTTTTTACCTCATTACCAAAATGTCTTATAACCTGTACTGTACTGTACTGTATTCTCTTTTGCATCTCACTATGTCCTGCTTATTACCAGTCTCTCCCCTGCTCCCCCCTCCCTCCCCCTCTTTCTCATCCTTATTTATTTAGTCTATGTTTCTATAGCAGGACAATTTATGGCCCATCTTAGTGTGAATTCACCACATCTATTGTCTTAACCCCTGCATATTTGTGAGATGTAACCTGTGTCTTCTGCTTGTGAGCTTAGATTTGCTTTGGACTTGATAAAGGGAGGAATCCCAAAAGCTTGTCTCTACAAAATTCTGTTAGTCCAATAAAAAAGGTATTACAAGATACTGCAACATTTTTTGATATATATATATATATATATATATATATATATATATATATATACAGTAGGAAGCACAACATCCTTGGAGATATGCAGTTATGATAGAATCAACATGATAATGAGTCAAAGGTTCTCTTTCCAAGACTGGCCAAAAATGATTGTAAATAGAAAAAGTGTATGGGGCATAACTATAAAGGAATCCAATGGCTACACAAGAGGCTAGCATTTTTTGTTTATTTCTTGTTGGCATTTGCATTCTTATAGCACACCTAAATGCAACAATACACACCCCTGAGTGTATTACTCCACCCATCACCTGATATTTACTTACATTATTATAATTAAATGGGCACGGCCATTTGCAAAAACCCTTTGTGTAATGTAGATAAAATTAATTGTATATTTGTTATATACATTGGGTTAAAAGTGTATATTTTGGGGGGGAAAAAATGCTGTATTGTCCCTGCAGCTATTGACTGTGTGTCTGTGCAGAAATAAAATATAGGAAGTGTGGGCAGGACATAAAGAGCTCTGTACACTGAGGACAAGCAGGGCTCTGTACACTGAAGGCAAGCAAGGCTCTGTACACTGAGGACAAGCAGGGCTCTATACACTGAGGACAAGCAGGGCTCTGTACACTGAGGACAATCAGGGCTCTGTGCACTAAGGATAAGCAGGGCTCTGTACACTGAGAACAAGCAGGGCTCTGTACGCTGAGGACAAGCAGGGATCTGGGCACTGAGGACAAGCAGGGCTCTGTACACTGAGAACAAGCAGGGCTCTGTACACTGAGGACAAGCAGGGCTCTGTGGACTGAGAACAAGCAGGGCTCTGTGCACTGAGGGCAAGCAGGGCTCTGTGCACTGAGGACAAGCAGGGCTCTGTGCACTGAGGACAAGCAGGGATCTGTACACTAAAAACAAGCAGGGCTCTCTACACTGGGGACATGCAGGGCTCTGTACAGTGAGGACAAGCAGGACTCTATGCACTGAGAACAAGCAGGGCTCTGTGCAGTGAGGACAAGCAGGGCTCTGCACTGAGGACAAGCAGGGCTCTGTGCACTGAGGACAAGCAGGGTTCTGTGCACTGAGGACAAGCAGGGCTCTGTGCACTGAGGACAAGCAGGGCTCTGTGCACTGAGAACAAGCAGGGTTCTGTGCACTGAAGACAAGCAGGGTTCTTTTTTAGTGAGGACAAGCAGGGCTCTGTTCACTGAAGACAAGCAGGGTTCTGTGCACAGAGAACAAGCAGGGTTCTGAGCAGTGAGTACAAACAGGGCTCTATGCAGTGAGGACAAGCTGGGCTCTCTGCAGTGAGGACAAGCAGGGCTCTGTACACTGAAGACAAGCAGGGGTCTGTGCACAGAGAACAAGCAGGGTTCTGAGCAGTGAGGACAAACAGAGCTCTGTGCACTGAGGACAAGCAGGGCTCTGTGCAGTGAGGACAAGCAAGGCTCTGTACACTGAGGATAAGCAGGATTCTGTGCACTGAGGACAAGCAGGGCTCTGTGGACTGAGGACAAGCAGGGTTCTGTACACTGAATATAAGCAGGGTTCTGTGCAGTGAGGGCAAGCAGGGTTCTGTGCACTGAGGACAAGCAGGGTTCTGTACACTGAATATAAGCAGGGTTCTGTGCAGTGAGGACAAGCAGGGGTCTGTGCACGGAGAAAAGCAGGGTTCTGTACACTGAATATAAGCAGGGTTCTGAGCAGTGAGGACAAGCAGGGGTCTGTCTGTGCACGGAGAACAAACAGGGTTCTGAGCAGTGAGGACAAACAGGGCTCTGTGTACTGAGGACAAGCAGGGCTCTGTACACTGAGGACAAGCAGGGCTCTGTACACTGAGGACAATCAGAACTCTATGCACTGAGGTCAAGCAGGGCTCTGTGCAATTAGGACAAGTAGGGTTCTGTGCACTGAGGCTCTATGACATGCTCCCAGCTCCGGGAGCCTGCACAGAGCCCTGCCTGTCCCTCTCAAACTTCCTGTATTTTGTCACCGCAGAAGACACGCAGGCAATAGCTGCAGGAAACTACAGCATTCCCCCCCCCCCCCCCAAAGTATACACCTTTTTTAACCAATGTATATTACAAATATGTCATGTTTTTGTTTAGTTTTTTTACGTCTTATACAATTTAGGAAATGAAAGGTGAACTCTGGTTGGCCGCGATGGACATCAGTGCCTCTTGTGTAGAAGATCTTGATACATGGGGCCCATTATAAACCGCAGTTCTCATTTTTTGATACATAAGTGACTGATATTATCTGAACAGCTGCTTAGCATAAACTGCTCCTGTATTAATATGATAGATAACATAGTATTCAACAAACAATGTGCTGATCTGGTCCACAGACAATAATGTCATTTATTAAGAAAAACCACACAGTGGACGATTTTAAACAATGCCATATTTCCAGACAAACACATCTTTAGACGTTTATTTTTGTCTCCAAACCTGCAGTCCGGTCAATACTTGTATTATATATTTAATCTTACATGCACACATTACATTAAAAACGAGTAATTACCCATGGGTGAAAGGCATTTTGCTGTTATGCAAGAGTAGAAAGCGTATCGCCAATTCTAAAAGGGAACTATTGGAACCATTAATCACTGAGTAGGAATATAGCAGTTCTGTATGATCATCCTTTGAATGCACAGTACAGCTAAATTAGGTCTTCTGAAGTGATGTACAAGAGTCTAAAAAATTTAGTTCTTTTCTTTCTGTTATAAAAATATGCATAAATAATCCCCGAAGCTGAACTTCAGAAGTTACATGAAATAAAACGAAGTCCAATGTGAACCAATGCAATGTGGTTTTGTTCCGAGTTTTGAAGTTTTAAGTAGAAATGTAGAAGAGAATATTATCATTTCCACCATTTTTCATCTATTCCCAGAAATCAAAAACTACCAGCAAAAGTAAAAAGAGAAAAAAAAGTCATGTCAATGCATTATTTACCTATGGAATTATACAGTATACCCATAGGTCCAACATTTGTTTCACTTTTCATAGTCTGAAATGTACCGTATTTTTCGCCCTATAGGACGCACCGGCGTATAAGAAGCACCCAATTTATAGGTGCAAAATCTAAAAAAATAAAGATTTTGAACCCTATAGTGGTCTTCAACCTGCGGACCTCCAGATGTTGCAATACTACAACTCCCAGCATGCCCGGACAGCCGTTGGCTGTCCAGGCATGCTGGGAGTTGTAGTTTTGCAACATCTGGAGGTCCGCAGATTGAAGACCACTGCATAGGAGGTAATACTCACTTGTCCCCGCCGCCCCGGACCGTCACCGCTGCCCTGGATGTCGCTCCATCGCTGTCGTCGTGTCCCCGTCGCTCTGGAACGTCTCTGCTGCCGGCCGGGTATCCTTGCTCTCCGTCGCCGCCATCACGTCGTTACGCACGCCGACGCACGTACGCGACGACGTGATGACGAGGAAGTAGAGCGCCGGCCATACAGGGGATCCCTGAACGGAGAAGACACCGAGGAGGCAGGTAAAGTCCCTCCCGGTGTCCTGTAAGCACTAACCCGGCTATTCAGTCGGGCTGTTGGGGACCGCCGCGGTGAAATCACGGCGGTCCCGAACAGTCCTACTGAACAGCCGGGTTAGTGTCACTTTCCCTTCAGATGCGGCAGTCAGCTTTGATCGCCGCGTCTGAAGGGTTAATATAGGGCATCACCGCGATCGGTGATGTCCTGTATTAGCCGCGGGTCCCGGCCGTTGATGGCCGCAGGGACCGCCGCAATAGGGGTGTATTCGCCGTATAAGACGCACCGACTTTTTCCCCCCAGTTTTGGAGAAGAAAAAAGTGCGTCTTATGTGGCGAAAAATACGGTAGTCTGCACCATTTTTTATTTTATAGATTAATAGGTAGTAGTAGTAGTTTCATTGCTTTGGAGAGTGTCATGTTTCTTTACTATATAGCATATTTACTCCGTTCCCTCAGGACCTAGCAGATTTCGTTTCTTCTTGTGTATGGTGTCTTATAGGCCATGCAATGGTCCACTGGAAAAGAAAGAGTTTTCCTACTGAAGGAAGACAACTTGCTCTCTAGTGCCACCTATTGAAGGAAGCATCTCTGCAAGTCATTGCTTGGTCCCTTTAAGAGAAATTGAACATTTGGAGACAAGCTACTTTGCATATTTTTTTCTAAAAGAGCATTGCAGGGCCTACATGTGCAATACACACGCCTGTTACCGCCACTTGGGGGGTGATCTGTATGTGGTTCCTTAGCTAAATAGGAGTCTCATATATCTAGTTATGGTTATAACCGCTTAGTTATGGTTACAGATGGTTGGGTCTGCCAGGGATCCGGTAGTCTACCGGAGTTTAGCGGAGAAAAAACATACTGGAAACACTTTTTTTTTCTCCGCAAAACTCCCACCGCTTTGGTGGAGTTGTCGACGAAGCTCAATATAGCAGAGCCCTATGGCAATGTAAAAGAGGCCTAAGAAGTACTGTCATTGTATAAGTTTCCAGCGTCAGTATCTAAAAAATGTTTTCAATTTATGTGAAAAAGATGTGAAATTGAGAGGTCAACATGTATCAGTTCATGCCAGTTTAGCAAATCGGGGTGTATGCAAAAATGTGCTACTTTTCTTGGTACTCACCAATTTAGAAAAGCCAGAAATTTTGGTGCAAATCTAACTCTGCTCTTAGCAGGTGTAGATTCATATTTCAGATTTTTTATAATGCTAGGGAAATGATTTTTTATAATGCTAGGGAAATGCTAGTCTTAAAGGGGGATTCCAGGAAAAAACTTTTTTTTATAAAGCAACTGGCTCCAGAAAGTTAAACAGATTTGTAAATTATTTCTATTAAAAAATATGAATCCTTACAATAATTATCAGCTGCTGAAGTTGAGTTATTCTTCTCTCTCTGGCAACAGTGCTTTCTGCTGACATCTCTACTTGTCTTGGGAACTGCACAGAGTAGAAGAGGTTTGCTATGGGGATTTGTTTCTACTATGGACAGTTCCTAAGACAGGTGTCATCAGAGAGCACTTAGACAGAAAAGAACAACTCAACTTCAGCAGCTCATAATTACTGAAAGGATTAAGATTTTTTAATAGAGGTAATTTACAAATCTGTTTAACTTTCTGGAGCCAGTTGATATATATATATATATATATATATATATATATATATATATATATAAAATTTTTCCTGGATAACCCCTTTAAGGAGGCCATACAGGTCCAATTACTGCAGCCAAACAAAGTTATCACTCCCAACCTCCCCAGACACATGATCATTTAGCCCAATGTTCAAGTACTCTCTATGGGAAGGGGTAAGCCACAGCCAGACTACTATCATGCTGGTTTAACCGTCCCAAAACAATAGGGTCTGTCAGTGAAAATCCAACACATCCAACCCTTCAGGAGTCAGGAGGCCACCATACATCTTAGATAGTCGCCCGGAGTCGCACGTTTGGTACCTGTAGAATTAAGTGTATTACAAAGTTGCTTTTGTTATGCTAAGGTTAAGTAGACTACACTGTAGACCAGTGGTCTCCAAACTATGGACCTCCAGATGTTGTAAAACTACAACTCCCAACATGCCTGGACAGCCGTTGGCTGTCCAGGCATGTTGGGAGTTGTAGTTTTACAACATCTGGAGATCCACAGTTTGGAGACCACTTGTCTACAGTTTAGTTAATTGTGATTGTAAATTGTGTATTGTAAACTATTTATATATCTTGTAATGCTACTCTTATAACTAATTTACACCTGCATTTACGTTTGCTTTTCTATTAGTGCTAATAATACATGAATTATATGGAACTGGACAGTTCCTGACATGGACAGAGGTGTCAGAGAGCACTGTGGTCAGACTGGAAAGAAATTCAAAGAAAATAGCTTCCTCTGTAGTATACAGTAGCTACTAAGTACTGGAAGAATTAAAGGAGTAGTCCGGCGCGCACTTTTCTTATTTTATCCAGTCCGGGCTGCAAAAAAAGAAAACAAACTTTCTATTACCTGCCAACGCACCCCAGGAGCTCCGGTACAGGTGTTCGGTCGCCGGGCCGTTTGCTTCTTACTTCCTGTAAGCCCGGCACGTCACACGGAGCTTCAGCCTATCACCGGCCGCAGCGATGTCCCGCCTCGGCCGGTGATAGGCTGAAGCTCCGTGTGACGTGTCGGGCTAACAGGAAGTAAGAAGCTAACAGCCCGGCGACCGAACACCTGTACCGGAGCTCCTGGGGTGCGTTGGCAGGTAAGAGAAAGTTTGTTTTCTTTTTTTTGCAGCCCGGACCTGATAAAATAAGAAAAGTGCGCGCCGGACTACTCCTTTAAGATTTTTAAATAGAAAAGAAAAAAAAAATGTTTTCACCGTAGTACCCCTTTAACAATGAAAAACAACCTATTTACCCCAGATATATTTATCAGTGTTCCAGTTTAAGACAAGAATTGAGAAGCAGCACAAGCAATGGGAGGCAGAGGCCTCTGCAACTCATTCTACTATTGGTGTTTCTGCAGCTGCCTCGTATATGATGTAAAACACATTAGAAAATCCAATAAGCAGATTTTTGTTTTGCTTATGACTTCATATTAGTATTTAGCCATTTTCATTCTTTTTAAAATTCAGACATTAGTAAAAGAAACCAAGTGTAAAGATTGGTATGGTAAGTGCTCAATCAGATGGTAAGGAATCACACGTCTTTGGCCTATCTTACAGTCACTTTAACCACAACAAGACAAAGGCATTAAAGAAAAATTAATCATGTCAAAAGATTTTAGCAAAAACAAGTGAGATCAAGCGTAAAGCATCACTACGTCTAGTGTGAATTCACGCTCTGATTAAGGACATATAATGAAAGTGAAAGTGATACATCATTGACTTAGCAATGGGGGTTTACAAGTCATATGCAAGTTGAATTAATTCAAAACAAAATGCAAGTCTACTTTCTGCATCTATAAAAAATACCAATATTGGTGTCCGAAATAAGTTAGGCAAGAAAATCTTTCCTGGAAGATTTTGACCAGCATATCAGGTCGGGACATACACGAGATTGTTCAGGTAGGTGTATCAGAAGGCTATACATTTGTATTTGACCCAGCCTTCTGTAACACCTTATTTTTAAAGGGGCACTCCACCCCTAGACATCTTATCCCCTATCCAAAGGATAGAGGATAAGATGTCTGATTGCTGTCTGATCGCGGGGGTCCTGCTGCTGGGACCCCCGCGATCTCTGTGCAGAACCCGTCATTCATTTAGAACGCTGGAAGCGGGCAGCGGGGATTGTGATGTCACGGACACGCCCCTCGTGATGTCAGGCCATGCCCCCCTTAATGCAAGTCTATGGGAGGCAGCGTGGCGGCCATCACGCCCTCTCCCACAGCATTGCATTGAGTCGGCAAGGCTGTGACGGCACAAGGGGTATGGCCGTGACGTCAGGACCCCCGACGGCCGCTCCAAGCGTTCGGAACAAAATGTTCCAAACGCTAGGGCAGCGGAGTACTCCTTTAAGGTTTTTTGACCAGTTGTGGGATATCTACAAAAATCATTGAGTGAATGCAACAGAAGCAAAAAGGGGCAGCAGTAAACATTAGGGATCGAAGCTCATGGACCTTGACCCATAATATCTTCTTATATGTCCCAATGACAAGCCAATGGATGTTCATAGGAAGACAAACCCTTTAGCAATTCAACAAATGCACATTTCTTGTTTTAACATAATTATTTAATCTCAGTTTCTTGAGGAAAATTAGGATGAGAAACAGGTAACATATAAGTCTGTATTGACATAATTTTGCCAAATATATTTGAGGAAATAAAATAGTTGGAAAAAATATAAATAAAGTTGTGTTACAGACAAATGCCTTGTACTAATGGTACTAGTGCTACTGCCTGTTCAATCAGAAGTCCATACCTTCTCCTGCCTACACTTCCATGTTATGATGGTAACCCCAAGTCTTGGCCCATGAAGTATGTTCAAATGTCTCTGCTGTCTGCAAAACCAAAGGCCTGAGCTTCTCCCCTCAAGGAACATATGACCTGCTGATGTCTGGTCTTCGAATACAAACACACAAGAAATACAGCAGCATGCTGCAAAGATGAAGACACACTCAGATTCACACCTTAATAAAAATGGGGTGACCCCCACCTGCTGTGTCAAGATGACCTTCACAGATGGAACACTAATATTAAGCAGATTCAACTCTCTGGGGCATGCAAAATTACACAAATGAGGGGAGAACATGACCAAGATGGGGGCATCCACTTCCCCAAAAGTACTATAGAAAACTTTAATCAATTGGCACCTCCAAAAACAATTAAGTAAACGCACATGTGCCCAGTGCCATGACTTTAACACACATGCAGACATACAAAACATACAGCGGCATAATGTAGGAATGTAATGACCCGGTGATGTCTATTCTTCATTTTTTCCTGACCAATTTCAGATGTTTTTGTAGACCCCGGATGGACTTCCTGTGCTGGCTTAGCCATATGTTTGCTGCATCAAAGTACTACTACAGTAAGCAAATACACCAGTCAGTTTTATAAGAGTTAAATTGGAACAATGGTAGCAACATTCTTGGTGGCTCTGTCCATTTGCATGAAAGAGATAAGTAGGACTTAATGCAAAAAAAAAAGTTCACTATGTCATCATTGAGCCACCATCAATGCCTTGCTGTTTCAAGACATGGTGCAAAGCTCGATAACATATTATATCATTTTGATAGTCACTTGTTTCAAGCACAGTAATGTAGAGGCTGCAGAGAAGATACGACCTGTACAAAGGTCATATGGATGTTACCCAGGCCAGAGGTCTCTTTGAGAGCTAGGAAACTATTTAGACCACATTGGCACAAACAGACCAAAACTGCTGGAGACAAAGTTTAAAGTGTATGGTACAATTGTTAATAACACCTGACCTTATAATCTTCATATTGTTGTGGAGGAGATAAGGTATTGTAACCAGAGTAGTAGGTGCAGGATGGATGGTCACAGAAGTGGTGGATCACAAGAACGTCAAAAGTACAGTTGTGTAACTTAAGCCATTTATATGTCTGAATGTTACTCTAAGACCTCCTAAAATGTCTTGCCTTTCTCAGCCAGTTGCCAGTTGTGTGGTGTCCTGGTACAGGACCTGGTCCTGTCCCGGTCTAAAGTCCCCTCAGCGAGAGTCCCTTCATTCCCATAGGGCTCTCCAGCAGGGCTTACCCCTGGTCGCCTCCTACAACTTATGTTAATATGTTTTTTAATGTATAGGAAATATATATGTATAGGACCTTTCCCAGGTCACGTGATGTACAGTTGTAATGTATAACTGCTTAAGGACCTTACTGGGTCATGTGATGTACCCAGAGTTCACTGGGCTCAGGACTTACAGGTTTGCTGACCAATGAGCTTAGTCCAGCCCCTTCTTATATAAAGGTCTGTAGCCACTAAATGCTCTATTAGTTCCTGCTCTTGTTCCTGTAATAGCAAGCAAGCACAAATCTCAATTCAATTAGGCCAAAGCCTGAAAGAACCTGCAGCCACGAAACCGTGAGTTACAAAGCTCAATCTATCAAATCCTGCGTGACTACTACCAGCTAAAATATTATAATTAGTAGCACAGTGGCCTGCATCAAAGCTCATTGCTTCAAAGTCCCAGAAAAACCTGTGAGGAACCGGCATTCCGGTTACCTCTTAAGAGACTGTTATGTATAAAGACTGTTGCATAAAATCTTCAAGTAAAGTTCTTCAGTTTATTCATAAAGCCTGCTGTGGACATTCCGTTATTTTCCCTGCCGTTTCTGGGACGGTTGGCGGTAGGACCATTAACACTAAGGAAACCGCACCCTGGCGTTACGACATCTAAGGGTTAATACCACCAGACCCTGCACTTAAATCACCATAACACCCCAGATACCACAACTCTCCTGGTCCACCACACTTGTTTGTCAAGTTCATAAACATCAACAGACAGGAAGGCAGATGCATTACAGCCATGTAACAGAATGTGGATTACAGAGCCGCAATCCATTATTTGATGCTGGACTGAACTAGAATCCACTGTATGCCAGCAATGCATGTTCAAAGATAATTAGGATAATGGACACGTTTTAATCAAAACTAACGTAAAAATTGGACCTGATTGCCCATAACAACCAAAGTTTTCATTTTTTTTCTAGAGTGGTTCAGAAAACTGAACTTGAATTGGTATTTTGGTATATACATTATACTATAATGTATGAGGAGTTATTCCCATAAAAAGCTTAAACAACAAAATCCTGTAAAATTGTATACTATCTGTTATACTATCTCTTTGCCAACAAAGATAATAAAGAAAATGAAGGGAATGTGTTTTAACTCACCCCTGGCTTTGCGCACAATATTATCTGTTTTCTTGGTACTCTGTATCTAGGACAACTCCCACAGTAGTGGATTAGTTATGTTGTGCAGCCAGCCACGGCTTAGAGGGAAGTAACCGCTGTCACTGGATGTAATGATGTAATATTCCGAAACTTTTGTATTAGTTCTAGCACAAAATCTTCTTACCTATACTGTATCTTTTTTATTGCTGGAAATTCTATTTTGCTGATTTTAAAGTTATGTGAAAGTTATTTTATGAATTTCTGGCTGCTCTGAACAGCTGCCCTGCTGGAGCTCCATTACGTCTGGTCATAGTCTACCAAGAAAACATCAGTTTTGGTGACTTATTTTAAAGGAAACCTATCATCACTTTCATGCTGCCTGAACCAGTGGATATTCCAGGGATGCTCCCTGATGGTTTCTGTCTGCCCTGTTGGCCTTCATTTTTAGATCTTTCCCTGTACCCAGAAAAGGAAAGAGAAGAAGGCGCTCTCATGTGCGAGATTCCAAGTAAACCTGCGGGGGGGAAGACAGCCGCTTACCACAGTAAGTTGTGTAACATACACAACAATGTAAAGCGTATATTCAGAAAAAGTCCCATCTGCAGCCTTCCTGTGGATGAGTGTAGAGATAGGAGAAGACTTTGGAAATACACGGGATTACCCAGTGCTGAATGGAACTAAAGTGTCATATGTTCGGGGCAGAAATGAGCAAACCGGAGTCACTGTTTGACTCCAGTCGGCTCACTAAAGTGAATGGATTTCAGCGCTGGTCCGGCTGGGGTACGGGAGCGTCCGGTTTTCCCCAGCCGGATCTGGCAACCATAGGCTGCAATTGTGGTGTGAATGCAGCCTAACTTTTAATCAACCAACATGCAACACATTTTGCTGCTCATGAGCAGCGAAACGTGTTGCATGCTGGTTGGTTAAAAGTTACTCACTTGAAGGTTCTGTTATCCTGACTCCTTTGTTTCATTCAGTGCTGGGTGATCCTGTGTACTTCTGATGTCCTCTCCTATCTCTATACCAAAAAAGGAAGAGATCTATCAGTCCAGGCTGATGGAGTAAGGAGAAGCCTCTGAAAACCACACTAATGATTCATGGTTCAGGCAGCATGAAAGTGAAGATAGGTTCCCTTTAATAATCATCTATATAAGTATAGGAACTCACCACTGCAATATACAATAATAAAAGATTTACCTTTATTCCTCTACTACAACATTTGTTTTAGGCCCCAGCATATGCCATAGTGCTGTATAGAGACTCAAAACACTCACATGGGCCTTCAACTCCACTGTGGTTCATAGTCTAAATTCTAAACACCTTGTAGATATGGCCCTTGATCAGTTTTGAATCCAAGACAACAGTGCTGCAAAATCACAGTGCTAGCCACTGGGTCACCATGCTGTCCTTCATTATCACATACATATGGGGGTTCATTGGTTAGCAAAATTGCCTCACAGCACTGGGGTTCTTGTATGATCAAGGACATCATCTGATTGATAGGTTAAAGAGAAACTGTTGTAATTTTCATGCTGCCTGAACCACAAATCTTTGGGATGGTCCATAGTGG
This sequence comes from Hyla sarda, assembly GCF_029499605.1. Lineage (NCBI taxonomy): Eukaryota > Metazoa > Chordata > Amphibia > Anura > Hylidae > Hyla > Hyla sarda. Next base: position 279,367,495 of record NC_079193.1, read on the forward strand.
CTTCTGCCTGCTCCACCAGCCTTGATGAATAGATCGCTTCCTATACCCAAACAGGAAAATATCTGTCTATCAAGGCTGGGGAGAAGCCACTTGGGACCACCCCAATAACATACCGTTTAAGCAGCATGTAAGTGTCTGAAATAGGGAAATTAGATTCCCAATAGGGAAAATGGATTAATGTAAGTGGCAACAGTCTGGACAATGTTGCTGAATATGTAAGTGCTATATAAACAGCGAAAAGTAAATAAAAAATAATAATATATATATTCTCAATGCTTAATTAGTCCTTATGTCCCCAAGTGTCACAAATATTAACTGCTTGAAGTGCAAATGGTGTGTGAAGACAAGGCTGGTGGGATACTCTATAAGAGCTAGCCAACCCATGAAGCTTTGTACTCTCCTGTCTTCACCCTGCTGGGAGGAGTACAGCAGCAAGGGTGCCCTAAGGCTTTTGTTGCAAATAACAATTTGCCTAATTACGTTATATATACAGTTCATATATTAGACATATTCTAATGTATAGGCCACAGTGCCGCTTTGGGATGCATGTTCTTAACCATAATCCGTTTCCTTAAAGTTGCTATTTCCATAACAACACTAAGCCATGCATGCTTTAAGCAATTGCAGTATTGGGTATACTGTAGTATGAATATGAACCATGGTGGGTTGTGATGGAAAATTAGGCAATTCAGGACCTAAGCAAAAATAACATAGCAGAAAAGACTATGGTAAAAATAAATATTATAGAAGGAATATAACATGAACATATATAGATACTGTATTTTGCATGGAGGCATATTAAACCCCATAGTCCTATAAATCACAGACATTAAATAATTGTCTATATGACTATAAGCACCATCCAACATCCTCAACTGACCGGCCATGTGAGACATACACGGCTGACTAGATTTCTTTTCACAGCTGATGTCTATTGTTTCCCCACAAGATATATCAGTGCTGGTCCTGTCTGACTCAGCTGCTCTCTCCTGACTGCACAGACAAGTACTGGTTGTATATCGGTGATCAGAGTATACATTGCTATAAGAAATAGGTAAACCGGCAAGATAAACCTTTAGTTTAGATCCTATCCTAACTTGTTCCCTAGTCTAAATCCAGGAGACTAGGATAAGACGGAGCCCTCTTTAAATGCCAAACATCTGGAAGCTATTTCATGAGATACAGATACTCATTCCATCTAGTCCAATAAATTATGTTTTTTTTCAACATTAATCAGTCTTAGATCCGTAGTAGGTAAAGTGAAAGGCACTCAAGGTTCATAGTTCTGTGCAGATTTCTTTATTTTCAAGTTCTTAGGACATAAGCGGGATGCCAGAGCAGTGTCAGGTTTGAGCCATGGTTACAGCCGTATCGTGCCCTGTCTCTGGCGCTTCATCAGACCAGGCGTGGTCTGATGAAGCGCCAGAGACAGGGCGCGATACGGCCTAGGCGTGGTCTGATGAAGCGCCAGAGACAGGGCACGATACGGCTGTAACCATGGCTCAAATCTGACACTGCTCTGGCATTCTGCTTATGTCCTAAGAACTTGAAAATAAAGAAATCTGCACAGAACTATGAACCGTGAGTGCCTTTCACTTTACCTACTACAGATCTGTATTTGCCTAGCTCTAACGAAAAGAGCACCACATCACTTGTGCAGTGTATCCGTGACACCGGGTCTATACCACCTGCCTATACTAATCAGCAGTCTGCATAGTGCTCCATAAGTGCGTCTCAGTGCCGATCCTACCTGCTACTTTGTATATTAATCAGTCTTAGTTTTCATTTTATAAACAATATTTACAATAGTTAAAACAAAAGAGAAATTTCCATTTTGAAATGGGACCATATACACTGGGGTAAACCAATTCTTAACTACCAGACCGGAAAACCGACCATGAAATAGGTATCGGAAATCTTCCTATTTTAAGAGTAATGAGATAGGAATCCTCATATGGCAGAAAAGAATTCACAATTGAATCTGGATCTTTTCTTTTTGTCCGTTCCCTTGGGTTTTATGTTAAGATAAGTGAAAAGCTGGATATTCCATGGCTGGTAACAAGCGTCTGTTCTCCATAGGAAGCCCCGCTGATAGTTCATCACACCACTCATGACTATTACATGAACCCCCTGGGAGATGAAATGTTGTCAGTATAGAAAGAAGGAAAATGTCTAAAATGTGCTAAGAAATACTTGAGCTATTGCTTTTCTATTGCATGAAACTTGTTTTAAGACATTTAGGGAAAAGTTTGCTATGCCATTCCCCTCCTGTTATTCAACAGGAGGTAATGGCTTTGCCTAGGGAGTAGAGCCCTACGTGGGACTGTTTTCTTAATCCCGCTTCTGCCCGCTCCCCCTGGATTTCTGACCATTATAGCCTGCTCCCGCAATCATTTCCGCTCCCATAACATATGTCCAATTCTGCCCACTCCCGCAGAACATTTTGTCACAGCTGTCACGATGCCGGCTGGCAGGTAGTGGACCCTCTGTGCCAGAGAGGGATTGGCGTGGACCGTGCTAGTGGACCGGTTCTAAGCCACTACTGGTTTTCACCAGAGCCCGCCGCAAAGCGGGATGGTCTTGCTGCGGCGGTAGTGACCAGGTCGTATCCACTAGCAACGGCTCACCTCTCTGGCTGCTGAAGATAGGCGTGGTACAAGGGAGTAGGCAGAAGCAAGGTCGGACGTAGCAGAAGGTCGGGGCAGGCAGCAAGGATCGTAGTCAGGGGCAACGGCAGAAGGTCTGGAAACACTGGCAAGGGACACACAAGGAACGCTTTCACTGGCACTAAGGCAACAAGATCCGGCAAGGGAGTGCAAGGGAAGTGAGGTAATATAGGGAAGTGCACAGGTGATAACCCTAATTGGAACCACTGCGCCAATCAGCGGCGCAGTGGCCCTTTAAATCGCAGAGACCCGGCGCGCGCGCGCCCTAGGGAGCGGGGCCGCGCGCGCCGGGACAGAACAGACGGGGAGCGAGTCAGGTAGGGGAGCCGGGGTGCGCATCGCGAGCGGGCGCTACCCGCATCGCGAATCGCATCCCGGCTGGCAGCAGGATCGCAGCGCCCCGGGTCAGAGGACGTGACCGGAGCGCTGCAGCGGAGGGGGAGAAGCGAGCGCTCCGGGGAGGAGCGGGAACCCGGAGCGCTCGGCGTAACAGTACCCCCCCCCTTGGGTCTCCCCCTCTTCTTGGAGCCTGAGAACCTGAGGAGCAGACTTTTGTCAAGGATGTTGTCCTCAGGTTCCCAGGATCTCTCTTCAGGACCACAACCCTCCCAGTCTACTAAAAAAAAGTTTTTCCCTCTGACCTTTTTGGCAGCCAAAATCTCCTTGACCGAGAAGACGTCCGAGGAGCCGGAAACAGGAGTGGGAGGAACAGATTTGGGAGAAAAACGGTTGAGGATGAGTGGTTTGAGAAGAGAGACGTGAAAGGCATTAGGGATACGAAGAGAAGGAGGAAGAAGAAGTTTATAAGAGACAGGATTAATTTGACACAAAATTTTGAAAGGACCAAGATAGCGTGGTCCCAACTTGTAGCTAGGGACACGGAAGCGGACATATTTAGCGGAGAGCCATACCTTGTCTCCAGGGGAAAAAACGGGGGGAGCTCTTCTTTTCTTATCCGCGAATCTCTTCATGCGTGAAGAAGTCTGTAAGAGAGAATTTTGGGTCTCTCTCCATATAATGGAAAGGTCACGAGAAATTTCATCCACAGCGGGCAGACCAGAGGGCAAGGGGGTAGGGAGGGGGGGAAGAGGGTGACGGCCGTACACCACGAAAAATGGGGATTTGGAGGAAGATTCAGAGACCCTGAAGTTATACGAGAATTCGGCCCATGGAAGGAGATCTGCCCAGTCATCCTGGCGGGAGGAAACAAAATGTCGCAAATAATCACCCAGGATCTGGTTAATTCTTTCTACTTGTCCATTGGACTGGGGATGATATGCAGAGGAAAAATTTAATTTAATCTTGAGTTGTTTACAGAGAGCTCTCCAGAATTTAGACACGAATTGGACCCCTCTATCCGAGACAATCTGCGTAGGCAACCCGTGAAGACGAAAAATGTGTACAAAAAATTGTTTAGCCAACTGAGGCGCAGAAGGAAGACCAGGAAGAGGGATGAAATGTGCCATTTTGGAGAATCGATCAACGACCACCCAAATAACGGTGTTGCCACGGGAAGGGGGTAAATCAGTAATAAAATCCATACCAATCAGAGACCAAGGCTGTTCGGGGACAGGCAGAGGATGAAGAAAACCAGCGGGCTTCTGGCGAGGAGTCTTATCCCGGGCACAGATAGTGCAGGCTCGCACAAAGTCCCCAACATCCGTCTCCAGAGTCGGCCACCAATAGAAGCGGGAGATGAGTTGCACAGATTTCTTGATGCCCGCATGACCTGCGAGATGGGAGGAGTGACCCCATTTGAGGATTCCGAGGCGTTGGCGTGGAGAAACAAAGGTCTTTCCTGGAGGAGTCTGCCTGATGGAGGCAGGAGAAGTGGAGATCAGGCAGTCAGGTGGAATGATGTGTTGCGGAGGGAGATCAACTTCTGAGGCATCCGAGGAACGAGAGAGAGCATCGGCCCTAATGTTCTTATCGGCAGGACGAAAGTGAATCTCAAAATTAAATCGGGCAAAGAACAGAGACCACCGGGCCTGGCGAGGATTCAGCCGTTGGGCCGACTGGAGGTAGGAGAGGTTCTTGTGGTCGGTGTAGATAATGACAGGAAATCTTGATCCCTCCAGCAGATGCCTCCATTCCTCAAGTGCTAATTTAATGGCTAGAAGCTCTCGATCCCCGATGGAGTAGTTCCTCTCCGCTGGAGAGAAGGTCCTAGAGAAAAAACCACAAGTGACAGCATGCCCGGAAGAATTTTTTTGTAGAAGAACAGCTCCAGCTCCTACTGAGGAGGCATCAACCTCCAATAGGAAGGGTTTGGAAGGGTCAGGTCTGGAGAGCACGGGAGCCGAAGAAAAGGCAGACTTGAGTCGTTTAAAGGAGTCCTCTGCTTGAGGAGGCCAAGACTTGGGATCAGCATTTTTCTTGGTTAAAGCCACGATAGGAGCCACAATGGTAGAAAAATGTGGAATAAATTGCCTGTAATAATTGGCGAACCCCAAAAAGCGTTGGATAGCACGGAGTCCGGAGGGGCGTGGCCAATTTAAGACGGCAGAGAGTTTGTCTGGATCCATCTGTAGTCCCTGGCCAGAGACCAAATATCCTAGAAAAGGAAGAGATTGGCATTCAAACAGACATTTCTCAATTTTGGCATAGAGTTGGTTGTCACGAAGTCTCTGAAGAACCATACGGACATGCTGGCGGTGTTCTTCTAGATTGGCAGAAAAAATTAGGATATCGTCCAGATATACCACAACACAGGAGTATAACAGATCACGAAAAATTTCATTGACAAAGTCTTGGAAGACGGCAGGGGCATTGCACAGTCCAAAGGGCATGACCAGATACTCAAAGTGTCCATCTCTGGTGTTAAATGCCGTTTTCCACTCGTCCCCCTCTCTGATGCGGATGAGGTTATAGGCGCCTCTTAAGTCCAATTTAGTGAAGATGTGGGCACCTTGGAGGCGATCAAAGAGTTCAGAGATGAGGGGTAAGGGGTAGCGGTTCTTAACCGTGATTTTATTAAGACCGCGGTAGTCAATGCAAGGACGTAGGGAGCCATCTTTTTTGGACACAAAGAAAAATCCGGCTCCGGCAGGAGAGGAGGATTTACGGATAAAGCCCTTTTTTAGATTCTCCTGGACGTATTCGGACATGGCAAGAGTCTCTGGGGCAGAGAGAGGATAAATTCTGCCCCGGGGTGGAGTAGTACCCGGGAGGAGGTCGATAGGGCAATCATAAGGCCTGTGAGGAGGTAGAGTCTCAGCTTGTTTTTTGCAGAAAACATCCGCGAAGTCCATATAGGCCTTAGGGAGACCGGTTACTGGAGGAACCACAGAGTTACGGCAAGGGTTATTGGGAACCGGTTTTAGACAGTTCTTGGAACAAGAGGACCCCCAACTCTTGATCTCCCCAGTGGACCAATCCAGGGTTGGGGAATGAAGTTGAAGCCAGGGAAGTCCAAGGAGAATCTCCGAGGTGCAATTGGGGAGGACCAAAAGTTCAATCCTCTCATGATGAGATCCGATGCTCATAAGAAGGGGCTCCGTGCGGAAACGTATGGCACAGTCCAATCTTTCATTATTTACACAATTGATGTAGAGGGGTCTGGCGAGACTGGTCACTGGGATGTTGAACCTGTTGACGAGAGAGGCCAAAATAAAATTTCCTGCAGATCCAGAGTCCAAGAAGGCCACTGTAGAGAAGGAGAAGGCAGAGGCAGACATCCGCACAGGCACAGTAAGACGTGGAGAAGCAGAGTAGACATCAAGGACTGTCTCACCTTTGTGCGGAGTCAGCGTACGTCTTTCCAGGCGGGGAGGACGGATAGGACAATCCCTCAGGAAGTGTTCGGTACTAGCACAGTACAGGCAGAGGTTCTCCATACGGCGTCGTGTCCTCTCTTGAGGTGTCAGGCGAGACCGGTCGACCTGCATAGCCTCCACGGCGGGAGGCACAGGAACAGATTGCAGGGTACCAGAGGAGAGAGGAGCCGAGGAGACGAAACGCCTCGTGCGAACAGAGTCCATATCTTGACGGAGTTCCTGACGCCTTTCAGAAAAACGCATGTCAATGCGAGTGGCTAGGTGAATAAGTTCATGTAGATTAGCAGGAATTTCTCGTGCGGCCAGAACATCTTTAATGTTGCTGGATAGGCCTTTTTTGAAGGTCGCGCAGAGGGCCTCATTATTCCAGGACAATTCTGAAGCAAGTGTACGGAATTGTACGGCATACTCGCCAACGGAAGAATTACCCTGGACCAGGTTCAACAGGGCAGTCTCAGCAGAAGAGGCTCGGGCAGGTTCCTCAAAGACACTTCGGATTTCCGAGAAGAAGGAGTGTACAGAGGCAGTGACGGGGTCATTGCGGTCCCAGAGCGGTGTGGCCCATGACAGGGCTTTTCCGGACAGAAGACTGACTACGAAAGCCACCTTAGACCTTTCAGTGGGAAACAGGTCCGACATCATCTCCAGATGCAGGGAACATTGGGAAAGGAAGCCACGGCAAAACTTAGAGTCCCCATCAAATTTATCCGGCAAGGATAAGCGTATCCCAGGGGCGGCCACTCGCTGCGGAGGAGGTGCAGGAGCTGGCGGAGGAGATGACTGCTGAAGCTGTGGTAGCAACTGTTGTAGCATAACGGTCAGTTGAGACAGCTGTTGGCCTTGTTGCGCAATCTGTTGTGACTGCTGGGCGACCACCGTGGTGAGGTCAGCGACAACTGGCAGAGGAACTTCAGCGGGATCCATGGCCGGATCTACTGTCACGATGCCGGCTGGCAGGTAGTGGACCCTCTGTGCCAGAGAGGGATTGGCGTGGACCGTGCTAGTGGACCGGTTCTAAGCCACTACTGGTTTTCACCAGAGCCCGCCGCAAAGCGGGATGGTCTTGCTGCGGCGGTAGTGACCAGGTCGTATCCACTAGCAACGGCTCACCTCTCTGGCTGCTGAAGATAGGCGTGGTACAAGGGAGTAGGCAGAAGCAAGGTCGGACGTAGCAGAAGGTCGGGGCAGGCAGCAAGGATCGTAGTCAGGGGCAACGGCAGAAGGTCTGGAAACACTGGCAAGGGACACACAAGGAACGCTTTCACTGGCACTAAGGCAACAAGATCCGGCAAGGGAGTGCAAGGGAAGTGAGGTAATATAGGGAAGTGCACAGGTGATAACCCTAATTGGAACCACTGCGCCAATCAGCGGCGCAGTGGCCCTTTAAATCGCAGAGACCCGGCGCGCGCGCGCCCTAGGGAGCGGGGCCGCGCGCGCCGGGACAGAACAGACGGGGAGCGAGTCAGGTAGGGGAGCCGGGGTGCGCATCGCGAGCGGGCGCTACCCGCATCGCGAATCGCATCCCGGCTGGCAGCAGGATCGCAGCGCCCCGGGTCAGAGGACGTGACCGGAGCGCTGCAGCGGAGGGGGAGAAGCGAGCGCTCCGGGGAGGAGCGGGAACCCGGAGCGCTCGGCGTAACAACAGCTTTTAGAGATAGTATCCCCATGTCATTTCAATACCCCCCTGTCATTTCATTAACCCCTTGTGCCATTTCTTTACTCTCTTGTGACATTTCATCACACTCCTGTGCCATTTCATCAGCCCCCTGTGGCATTTCAAAGTTATGCGGGACTGTGTGGGATTTTGCGGGACCTACTGTTTTGTTCTGTCACCCCCCGATCCCTACCCTAACAACCTTATTACCGCCCGCACCCGCACGTTTTTTATTGGGTCCTGCGGGACCTGCGGTATCCCAATCCAGATATAGGGCACTAATAGGGGGAACGGCATGCACTGACAGTCATACAGCACTTTTGATGATCAGAAAGGAGGGGCTGAGATGTCTGACAGACTAGAGATAATCATAATTCTCTATAAGACCTTCTGTATGTGCAGAGCTGCATAATGCAGTGCTTGGAGAAGTGTATGGGACCCTGAAGCCAGGTTCACACTATGGAATTTCTGTCCGGAATTCCGCTCAGGAATTTCGGTTGGAAATTTCGGTGTATGAAGGTAACATGCAGATGAATGGATTTTTTAATAACCCATTCACACTGCAGAATTTTTTGGTCGGAATTTCAGACAGAAAATTCTGATCAAATAATTCTGCCAGAACATTGAACCTGCTCAATGTTCTGGCGGAATCCACGTCACAGACATTGCCGTCTATCAGGACGGTAATGTAGTCATAGCACCAACTGATTCTCTGGTTGTTGGGAAAAAACAGACAATTAGGGTTTCAGGCTGTATGATAAATTAGGGCCATCGTTTTTTTAACAGCATTTTTTTCTCTCGACTTGCTGAGATTTAAAAAAAAGCTGCAACTGAGCCCAAAATCTAAGAACAATTAAAAAAAGGTGACGCTAAAGAGTAAAAAAATGGCATAGAGAAAAAGAGTGTATGGCTTTTTTCAATTTCCTATTGACTTGCAGCTAAAATGTGGCCGTGGCCTTTTATTCACCAATAAAACGCCTTGTGACTCTTTGGAGACTTAGCTTTAGAAAAGATTAGTACTGTACTTTGAGCTCAGTTTTGATCTGATATTGACTTGTTTAGACCCTATAAGGACATCAGGATTTTTCATTTTTGCTTTTTCTATTTTCCCCTTCTTGGCTTCTAATAGCCAGAATGCTACAGACCCATAGGAGGGCTTGTTTTTTGCAACACCAATTGTATTTTGTAATGACATCACTCATTTTACTATAATCGATGGGGGCACCCAAAAAAAAAGTTATTTGTGGGAAAATTAAAATAACAAACGCTATTTAGCAATTTTTGGAGGGGTCTCATCTCTACGTAGTGCACTTTTCCATAGAAGTTACACGTTACCTTTATTCTGTACATTCATGCAAATACGATACCCGATTTCGCTAGGTTTTGTTTTATTTTACAACTTTACTAAAAAATTTTTTACTTCTTGTAAGAAATATTTGTATGCTTGAAATTTTCCTCTTCTGAGCCCTATAGCACTTTTGCTTTTCCATTTACCGGGATGTGTGAGGGCTCATTTTTTGCACTGTCATCTGTAGGTTTTATCGGTACCATTTTTATTTTATTTTACGTTTACACATATCACTGTGCCGTTTCATGAACATTATATTTTAATAGTTCGGACATTTTCACATGTGACTATACCACCTACGGTATATATTTTTTTTTTTGTTTTTTTTATAAAATGGGAAAAGATGAGTGATTCAAACTTTTATTAGGGAAGGGGCTTATTCACATTTATTACATTGGTTTTCATTATTTTTAGTCCTCATAGGGGACTTTAATCTGTAATCTTTCTATAACAAACAATGAACAATGCTGTGCCATGTCACATGTACAGGCTGCTGAGACTATCTACATATTTGGAGCGCCGATTGGTCAGGATGGAGCTAGGTAAGGGACCTCCATGCAACTGGATTTTGGCACTTTTTGACGCTGCAATTAGCTTTAATGTCAGCATCTAAATGGTAATCCTGGACATCCCCCTGATCAGTGAGGCAGCCTGGACCAACTATGCATGAAGCGTGCTTAGCTTTTCCTCTGCACAGGTGTGGATACATTTTCCCATGTATGCCATGTATTCTGGTGCATTTATGATAGTAAATCTGCCCTTGGTGCAATGTGTCGTCCATTTCACAGCAGACTAATAGAGAAAAACATTTACCATTTAGTGTGAACTAAGACTAATATGGGAGTAGTACCATGCTGCCCATGTACAAGGCCCACATCATTTCACAGTCACAAATAAATAACTACATACACATGTTAAAAACTGACATAGGACATTAAAGGGTTACTCCTCCCCTAGACATCTTATCCCCTATCCAAAGAATAGGGGATAAGATGTCTGATCACGGGGGGTCCTGCTGCTGGGGACCCCCGCAATCTCCCTGCTGGAGGCTTGTGACGTAACGGTTACGCCCCCTCAATGCAAGTCTATAAACTTGCATTGATGGGGCGTGTGTCCGTGATGTCATGAGTGGGCATGACCGTGATGTCACGAGCTTCCACCCTGCATCACCAGTCATCCGGCATGGAGCAAAGTTAGCTCCGTGCACTGAATGTCTAGGGTGCCACAGCCGAGATCGCGGGGAACCCCAGCAGCTGGACCGCCGCGATCAGACATCTTATCCCCTATTCTTTGGATAGGGGACAACTCTGTCATTACACAGCACTTCCTGCACTTTCATTGACGTATATTTTAATTACCTTAAAGGGTAGCTCCCACAATCCTATATTTTTTTTTGCTAGCCCATTACACCCAAACCACCCCCCCCTGCTACGGTACTAGCCCGTTCCCTTCTTCCCCCCCCCCCCCCACCCTGCATACCCCGTTCCCTCATTACACTTGCAGTTACTGCAGAGTCCGGCAGCGGGCGTGCAGGGACAGCGGCGGCAACGAGGCGGCGATGTGCGGGAGGAGTGGCCTCCCAGCCAGCGGTCGGGAAGCCAATGCGCTCGCTCCCGCCTTTCTGATTGACAGGCAGGGAGCGAGTGCAGCCTAACTGAAAAAGGACTGATTGCCACTCCAAAATCAGTCCTTTTTCAGTGGCCGGTTTTTAAATGTAAATTAAACCTTTTTAATGAAAAAAAATTATAATAAAAGTATATTAGAGATATGTTGTAGTACATAAGTAGTACAACATATAAAAAAATAAAGTTGGTGAAAGTGCCCATTTAAGTATTGTAAAATAATACTATCTGCACTCATACACTTGTACCCTCATAGAGTTTGCTTCAATTATGCTTAGTTCGAAGGGTGTTCGGCATTGAGATTTTCCATGTAAAGTGAGAGCTACAATTATTTATTCTGTTTCCTACAAGGAAAAGAGCACTTACTTGTGACACTTTGTTCTACTGATCTCATGAGGAGGATTAGATTTGATCCCCGTGGAATAAGAGTGGCCAATGCTCCAAGTTGTAGATCAACAGCTAGAACACTGTGGTCAATATGTTGTCCCTATGGTTTTAGTAACATTTCACATTTCAACATCACCTGGTTTCTGTGGTTTTCCTATGTCACTGTGTGCAGCGAGGGGAATATGTCAGCTTTCTAACTAGCAAATCACAGCCATGTAGATTGGAGGCAAAAAAATTATATTTTCATACACACAACCTTAAAACAAGGATTCAGGGGTACTTATATTTTTTACAGCAGATTAGTATGTTTGAGGAATTATATTCCACTCTCTACTGTATATGTCATTGCATATGCAGTAAATATACAGCATTTTGCACACACCTCAACATACACGACGCAAACCTATCTCCATTCAAAACCTGTAAATTAATATATGTTTGTAATTAAATGGAATGTATCACCAGAATATTACGTATTATTGAAATCAGGTTTCCACAATCAAAGTGTTTGTGTGTGTGTGTGTGGGGGGGGGGGGGGGGGGTCTTACTAAGACCAGTGTTTCACACACCAACCTTCTGTAAAAATCCCAGTGCCGTTAGATTTGGCAGATTTATTCGGAGGCGCACACCTTCTAATAGATCTACCACTTAGATTTCAGCTACAACTTAGGCCAGCTCTCTTGTAGTAAATTCAGTAGGAGCGGCAGACTGTGTCCCTTTACACTAAGTCCTGCCCACTTGGTAAGAAGCCGTAAATCAAACAAAAGTCACATACTTTTGTGTAAACAGTGGGCTTGTGGATACGATGCAGCGCGATGTGAATGTACCCTAAAACATATTTATTTTGTGCACCATATTAGTACTTAAACCGGTGGAATAAAGCTAACTTGTTACTTTTACTCCATGGTAAACAGCGAATAAAACTCCACATGCAATAGAAGATTTACTGGTATTGTGCATTACCCCTGCCAAAAATATTAAACACTGATCAATAAGCTATAAATGCCCTAAAATTGTGTTGATGAAAAAAAAACAGCTTTCATACAGTGACATTAATGGAAAAAAACCTGTTAATATATTCAGAAGGACAGCATTTCAAGTATACAGATTATTACAATGTTCCAGTCTATATATATATTACTGTAGGTAAACCTTCTGCATTATTTTAACTCTTCTATCTTTAATACAAAAACAATGTATCTACGGACAATGACGAATAGCCAAAGTAGTGGAAGGATGCACTCACCAGATAGACTTGCTTAAAGGATTATTTATTCACAGATAGCATACAAACGTACAGCGGGTAGAATCAGGGGAGCAGCCTCACAGCGACAGACTGTTTCCTGCGCCCAAGTGCAGGAAACAGTCTGTCGCTGTGAGGCTGCTCCCCTGATTCTACCCGCTGTAAGTCTGTATGCTATCTGTGAATAAATATTCCTTCAAGCAAGTCTATCCGGTGAGTACATCCTTCCACTACTTTGGCTGTTCGTAATTTGATTCTACATCATTGTGAGTGCACCCCCCCCGCTTGGTATCCACTGAAAGCAGCTGGTGTCTACCTGTCGAGTGGTTGTTTGGTATTGGCAGCAGTGCCGGACTCTTTTGTTTCTATATGTGATTTGATATCTGCGGACAATGTGTGTTCTCCTCTATTTGTATACGTACTAGATGCTAAATAACTTACTTGTAAGTATCTTCCAGGTCTTCTTTTCATCGTCATAGTATTGAACCAGGTTGCTGGGCAGTCTGTCTGGTCCAGGAGGCAGTCCTCCAACTAATAACAACATCCTCTTGTTGGATCGAATTCTTCACCCCAAACAGAAGAGAAGAAAAATGAAGCGTGTCATATTTCAAGCATGCAGGCATCCAGGTGTAATCTGCTTTAATGGATCTTGCATCTACCCATAATCATGCCACAATAAGTTGGAGGGGAGGCCTGAGCGGGATGGTGCTCATAAAACAACCGAACATCCCTTACTAGTCAAAAGGAAAAAAAAAAAAAGCTCCTCTCATGCGATTTGTTTAAGGTTCCTTTCAGAATTACATCTTTTTTTCTCCTGTTATCCCTATAAATCATGGCTCTTTACAGCTGAGCACTCATGAAATGCCCTGCAGTTGTGATAAGGTTAGGCATTAAAGTTACACATCAAAAATCATATTAGTCAGATCGTTATTATAAGTCGTTTTACACCTACAGAACCTTGAAAAATGGTAAAGGTTATAGTGGGAGACAGAGCTCTGAGAACACTTAGAATATACAGGTTCCTCCAGAGTAATTAGCTGCAGGGACAGAAGGATGGAATAGCAGATACCCTCACCGCACGGCCCCACCTTGTACATTACAGGCCACATATTGGCTTCTTACATTTAAGATCTTTTTGCCCCCACTCCTATGCACTAGTGGCTAAAACACTGACTGGTGAATGTGTCATATAACTGTAAGCCTCCCTGGAGTGGGGCCCTGCCAGTGATTTCCACTGATCCAGCATCAGAAACCCTCTCATCTGTGCTAAAGTCACTCTAATTCCATCCTTCTGCTATTTTGTTCTGCCATCTTCCCTTGGGGGCGACTATATAACAGTGTGACTACCCACCCACTGAGTGCAGGAAATTCTCTATTTTCAACCATGCTCGTGATTTCCAATATGCCCTTTAAGCATCAAGGTTCAACAGTGCCTGGTAATTGAGAGTCTATGCCACTGTTTCCCAACCGAGGTGCCCCCAGCTGTTGCAAAATTACAACTCCCAGCATGCCCGGACAGCCAACGGCTGTCCGGGCACGCTGGGAGTTGTAGTTTTGCAACAGCTGGAGGTACCCTGGTTGGAAAACTCCGGTCTATGCATTGATACGACCTAGGTTTTATAATAACCACCTATAAGGCAACATTTTAGAATAATGGGGGAGATTTATCAAAACCTGTCCAGAGGAAAAGTTGCTGAGTTGCCCATAGCAACCAATCAGATCGCTTCTTTCATTTTTTAACAAGGCCTCTGCAAAATGAAAGAAGCGATCTGATTGGTTGCTATGGGCAACTGGGCAATTTTCCTTAGCAAAGCTTTTGATGAATCTCCCCCAATATCCTCCATGATCTTGCCAAAATTCAGAAACCTAGATTTTATGCACAGTGAAAACTATCTCTTTTTTTTCTTTGGTGGACAATTGTTTTCCCTCCATCTATCTATTTATATCTCTATTTCTATTTCCAGTTATAATTGGGCCTTTTGTGAGTTTAGGCATTGTTTTTTAAAGGGAACCTGTCACATTGAAGATGCAGTCAAATCTGAAGATACCATGTCATAGAGCAGGAGGAGCTGAGCAGATTGATATATAGTATTGTGGAAAAAGATTTACGGTAGTGTCATTTCCAGTAAATTTCAGCTCATTGTAGGTTAACCCTTTATGGACTCAGACCATTTGGGCCTTAAGGACTCAGACAATTTTATTTTTACGTTTTTGTTTTTTTCATCCTCGACTTCAAAAAATCATAACTCTTTTATATTTTCATCCACAGACTAGTATGAGGGCTTGTTTTTTGCGTGACCAGTTGTCCATTGTAATGCCATCACTCACTTTACCATAAAATGTATGGCGCAACCAATAAAATACTATTTGTGTGGGGAAATTAAAAAGAAAACCGCAATTTTGCTAATTTTGGAAGGTTTCGTTTTCACGCTGTACAGTTTACGGTAAAAATGACGTGTTCTTTATTCTTTGGGTCAATACGATTAAAATGATACCAATGATAAAATCTCAAACTTTTTAACCAAAGTAGTACGTTTAAAATCCCCTTATTTTGAAGACCTATAACTTTTTCATTTTTCCGTATAAGCGGTGGTATGAGGGCTCATTTTTTGCTCCGTGATCTGTACTTTTTATTGATACTATATTTGCTTATATAAAACTTTGAATCCATTTTTTATAACATTTTTTGGGAATAAAATGTTATTAAAAAAGCAGCTATTTTGGACTTTTTTTTTTACGTTCATGCCGTTCACCGTACGGGATCATTAACATTTTATGTTAAAAGTTCAGATATTTACACATGCGGTCATACCAAATATGTATACAACATATTTTTTTAACACTTTTTGGGGGTGAAATAGGGAAAATGGGACAATTTAAGTTTTTATTGGGGGTGGGGGTTTTTCTAATTTTTTTAACTTTATTTTTTACTTTTATTTTTACACTTTAATAGTCCCCATAGGAGACTATATATAGCAATCATTCGATTGCTAATACTGTTCAGTGCTATGTATAGGACATAGCACTGATCAGTGTTATCGGTCATCTTCTGCTCTGGTCTGCGGAAAGGCAGATCAGAGCAGAAGACCCCTGGAAGGCAGCGGAGGCAGGTGAGGGGACCTCCGTCTGCCGTGCTGGATGATCGGATCGCCGCGGCAGTGCTGCGGGCGATCCGATCATCCATTTTAGTGACCACAATGCTGCAGATGCCGTGATCTGTATTGATCACGGCATCTGAGGGGTTAATGGCAGACATCCGCGGGATCGCGGATGTTTGCCATTACCGGCGGGTCCCTGGCTGCGATCAGCAGCCCGGACTTGCTGCGCATGATCCGGGCATCGCTCCGATGCTCCTGGTTATGCTTAGGACGTACTGGTGCGTTAAGTACCAGCTCACTAGGATGTACATTTACGTCCTGCGTCGTTAAGGGGTTAAAGGGGTACTCCAGTGGAAAACTTTATTATTTTTTTTTTAGCAACTGGTGCCAGAAAGTTAAACAGATTTGTAAATTAGTTCTATTAAAAAATCTTAATCCTTCCTGTACGTATTATCTGCTGAATACTACAGAGGAAATGGTTTTCTGTTTGGAACACAGAGCTCTCTGCTGACATCATGACCACAGTGCTCTCTGCTGACACCTCTGTCCATTTTAGGAACTGTCCAGAATAGGGGAAAATCCCCATAGCAAACATATGCTGCTCTGGACAGTTCCTAAAATGGACAGATATGTCAGCAGAGAGCACTGTGGTCATGATGTCAGCAAAGAGCTCTGTGTTCCAAAAAGAAAACCAGTTCCTCTGTAGTATTCAGCAGCTAATAAGTACTGGAAGGATTAATATTTTTTAATACAAGTAATTTACAAATCTGTTTAACTTTCTTGCACCAGTTGATTTAAAAAAAAGTTTTACACAGGAGTACCCCTTTAAGTAGTAAAGTGGGAAGTCCTACTCAGTGATTCACTATATGCACACTTATACACAGATAGCTGTCAATCAGCAGGACCACCCACGTGACTACTTAAAGAGGTACTCCGGTGGAAAACATATTTTTTTTTTTAAATCAACTGGTGCCAGAAAGTTAAACAGATTTGTAAATTACTTCCATTAAAAAATCTTTACCCTTGCAGTACTTTTTAGCAGCTGCATAATACAGAGGAAATTCTTTTCTTTTTGAATTTATTTTCTGTCACAACCACAGTGCTTTCTGCTGACACCTGATGCCCGTATCAGGAACTCTCCAGAGTAGGAGAAAATCCCCATTGCAAACATATGCTGATCTGGACCGTTCCTAAAATGGACAGAGGTGTCAGCAGAGAGCACTGTGGTTGTGACAGAAAAGAAATCCAAAAAGAAAAGAATTTCCTCTCTAGTATACAGCTGCTAATAAGTACTGGAAGGATTAAGATTTTTTAATAAAAGTAATTTACGAATATGAAACAGATTTGTAAATTACTTCTATTAAAAAATCTTTACCCTTGCAGTACTTTTTAGCAGCTGCATGCTACAGAGGAAATTCTTTTCTTTTTGGATTTATTTTCTGTCACGAACACAGTGCTCTCTGCTGACACCTGATGCCCGTATCAGGAACTGTCCAGATCAGGAGAAAATGCCCACTGCAAACCTATGCTGCTCTGGACAGTTCCTGACACAGACAGAGGTGTCAGCAGAGAGCACCGTGGACAAGACAAAAACGAAATTCAAAACATAAAAGAATTTCCTCTGTAGCATGCAGCTGCAAAAAAGTACTGGAAGGGTAAAGATTTTTTAATAGAAGTAATTTAAAAATCTGTTTAACTTTCTGGCACCAGTTGATTTAAAAAAAATATATGTTTTCCACCGGAGTACCCATTTAACTAGTCACGTGGGTGGTCCTGCTCAGTGATTGACAGCTATCTGTGTATACGTTTTTAATAGAAGTAATTTACAAATCTGTTTAACTTTCTGGGATCAGTTCATTTAAAAAACAATAAGAATAACTTTTCCACTGGAGTTCCCCTTTAACCCAGAAAAAGCAGAGGTTTACATGAAGAAATGACAAGTTATTTTGGAACTTTACCCAAAAACCTATACATCAATCTGCTCAGCTCCTCCTAAGCTATAACATGTTGCCTGCAGATTGGACTGCATTTTCAATGTGACAGGTTCCCTTAAAGAACTTAATGCTCATGTTCCCTATAGTGAGGTCAGACATGGGGTGTTTCAAGAATATAGTAAAAATAAAACAAAACATGTTCCCTATAATATCTTATTAATGTGACTATAAATCTGCAGCTTACACAAACACTTCTTAGTAAGCAGAAAATAAGAAAATTGTGAAAATTGTGTAAAATGTTCTTAATGCATATGGGAGATAACTGTTTTATTCTTTAGACAGGCCAACTGCAGTATTGATCTTCTTTTAAGAATGACAGCATTCCTTTTAGTTCACTTTATATGTCTCTGAAGACCTTGATCACACAGGAAAAAAACACCAGGATTTTGACATGAAAATAGCCTCAAATCCCACATCAAAATCCATGCAGGGTTATATTAAAAGATCATTTCCTATCGGTTTTAATAGCAGATATGGTACTTTGCAGGAAGAGAAGTCATATGTCGATTTTTCCACACGGTCAGCATTAAAAAGGTATTTTCTTTTTCTTTTTAAATCAACTGGTGCCAGAAAGTTAAACATATTTGTAAATTACTTCTATTAAAAAATCTTAATCCTTCCAGTACTTATTAGCGGCTGTATACTACAGAGCTGACGCTGATCGCTTCCTGGACTCAATCTGACTAGAGACAAGCCATGAAATAGATAAGCAATACCTTCTCACGTACATGGTAAAGTATTTTTTCTTTGCTTGTACATAGAACAAATTGTGAGCGTCTGTTGTCAACTTTGTGTCCAGTCTCCAGTGACTCATGTTATGACAGTATAACAGTACATTAAACTCAATGGGCCTCATGTATCAAAACTGTCTCAGGGGAAAAGTGGCCCTTGGTGACTGTATCACATAATCACAATAGAGCACCTTTTATTTTTTATTATATTGGACTAAGTTACAATATTACAATGTAAATACATAAAAACTAATTATGTGACAAATTTAGAATGTGTTGTTTATTAAAAAAAAGTTTTGGAAGGTGTTGTGTTAAAAAAAAAAAAATAACATTGGTTTACCATGAAATTGGAGGTGTTGAGACCTTCCCTAATAAATATATTCTGCTAGATAAGTGTGGAGCAGTTTATACTTATTTGGTTCCTAAGGCTGAAGTTGGTGAAAGGAACAAGAGAGACATATAGGGGATACATTGCGGATTCTAATACAGGTGCACAGTATTATTTATCTTTGCAATGTACATCCTATTCATTAAAGGGGTACTCCACTGGCCAGCGCTCGGAAGTAAATGTTCCGAACGCTGTTTTCACAGGGCCCGGCCACGTCCCTCATGACGTCATGGTCACGCCACCTCCCATAGACTTGCATTGAGGGGCGTGGCTGTGATGTCACGACGGCCGTGGCCGGCCCCCGCAGAGCGAAAACAGCGTTCGGAACATTTACTTCCGAACGCTGGCCAGTGGAGTACCCCTTTAATACAATGCATGATGTGAGCTAGGCCAGATTTTTCTGTCCTGCAACAGGCACCAGATACAAACTGTTTGGCCAAAACGAAATGTGAAAGAAAAATAGATTTAAAAAAAAGTAACATAAAAATGGTTGTCTATCTATGCACATTTATTGGTAGAATTTGTTTTGCGATGTTATACACTGGTTGACAGGTACGCTTTAGTTATCACATTAAACATGCAGGTAGTTTTTACCCTTGTCTTTCATTACTGGCACAATTTAAACATAGTCCCAGTAGGAATAGATTGTGCATAAATTAAATATACTTGAGAAGAATATACATTTAAAGGGGTATTCCTGGAAAAAACTTTATATATATATATATATATATATATATATATATATATATATATATATATATATCTCAACTGGCTCCAGAAAGTTAAACAGATTTGTAAATTACTTCTATGAAAAAATCTTAATCCTTTCAGTACTTATGAACTTAAGGTTGTTTCCTTAAAGGGGTATTTCAGGAAAAAACTTTTTTATATATATCAACTGGCTCCAGAAAGTTAAACAGATTTTTAAATTACTTCTATTAAAAAATCTTAATCCTTTCAGTACTTATGAACTTCTGAAGTTAAGGTTGTTCTTTTCTGTCTAAATCCTCTCTGATGACACCTGTGTCTGGAAACGCCCAGTTTAGAAGCAAATCCTCATAGCAAACCAAGATTTTTTAATAGAAGTAATTTACAAATCTGTTTAACTTTCTGAAGCCAGTTGATATATATAAAAAAGCTTTTTTTCCTGGAATACCCCTTTAAGGAAACAAATGCATCAGCACTATAGGAGAGGATTGCGGCAGCCTCTATAGGCATAATAACTACATGGTGAACAAGCATAGCCTAGCATGGAAGTAGGATGACTATAAGGTGCAGTTAGTCATTACTGTAGACAATAAAAGGGAGCTTAGAAAATGAAATGCAGCCCAATAGAAGCATTAGAAACATTACATTTTTTATGTTTTCTGTCCTTGAATATCACTAAATACATTATTCCAATACTGTTGCATCGCTGTGTGTATTTATCCTATGCTGTGACATCACTGTGCACTCTAACTGTGTAATGACATCACTCTGTGCACACTGTCTATACCAGTGGTCTTCAACCTGCGGACCTCCAGATGTTGCAAAACTACAATTCCCAGCATGCCCGGACAGCCAATGGCTGTCCGGGCATGCTGGGAGTTGTAGTTTTGCAACATCTGGAGGTCCGCATGTTGAATACCACTGGTCTATACTGTAATATAATCATATCATCCACCATCCCAAGTCATGCGGGAAAGTCCTGGAAATCTTGCCAGATGCCCCAATCTTAACTGTATCTGTGTATTTAGGATGCAGATAGAGTTGAATGCAATGTACCAGGAAGCCTTCAGTACCCTGCTCCTCTATTCACTCTGTAATCCATGCTGCTGACCAATCGATGCTGGCAGGCATCATGACATCACTGCATTGCACCCATCCAAGAGACTTGTAAGTTGCCCCCCTAGGTTGGCCTGTAGCCAGCAAGGACAGGGTGCCATTACAGGCTGATGTGGGGCAATGAGGCCATCACTGCCATCTGTACAGAGCCACAGATAACATAAGAAGCTGGTGAAGGCCTGAAAAATAATTTGGTCCAATCATCATGGGAGCAAGGCTAAATAAGTATTAAAAAAGTTGCCTGAAGATGAAGCCTACTGTCTTATAAATGAACTTATATCAGTAACATTAATTAACTACCTTCCTGTGGTCTTTTATGCTTTCCCTTTTGCTTTTTATAAAAACTATCTGCTCTATAATCTTCATTTGCCCAACTTCCTGTCTGAGGTATATGGACATCCTGTTCCTGTGTACATTCTTGCTGGGAATTTAGCCAAGACTGTCTCCCTTCCACTATGTGGGAGGGGTCATTGTTAAGAAGCTGTATTGGTAAGGGAGATAGAGTTGAGTGTACACAGGAACAGGAAGTCCATTACAGGATGTACACCAGACAGTAAGTTGGGGTGATCAAGACAACAGAGCAGACAGTTTACATAAAAAAAGCATAAAACACCCCATAACGGTAGTAAAATAAATAAATAAACTTTATTTACCAATATATGTTAACTAGCCAGTAGAAAAAAGGTTTAATCGTTGGACAACCACTTTAATTGTATTATTTTATTGGGCACCATTTCTGTGTGACCAGTCCCTAAGGGGGCATCACTGCTGTGGAAGTCTATACACAGAGCACACTGTACTGCGTGGGGGAACTAAGAAGGAATTTAAGTGCATGGGGGTACGCTAAGGGGTCATCCCTGATTTTTGGGGGATATAAGAAGGCATCATTTCTATCAGGGGCATCACCCCTGTGTTATGTGTTCACACAAAAGGAGCAGCATTACTAAGTAGGAGGCAGTATTGCAGTATAAAGCCTCCAATACTGTGCAAAGCAAGTATGGTGAGGGTGCGATGAAAGGGCAGATGTTATTACCCTAGGGGCAGATGGTATTAACCCCTTGTGTTCATGACGCCAGGGCGTGGTTATCCTCTCCACCACCAGAGGTATGGCCGCTGGTTCCTGGGCCAGGCACAGGGCAAATACAGTAATCACTCCAATGCAAGGTTACAGAACAATGGCAGCTTTACTGAGGCAGACAGGTGTTATAGTCTTTACAGCTCAGTTAGGCCCAAGGAGATGACCAATGACTTTAGGAGACTTGTAGGCTCGCTGGGACTTGTAGTGGATTTGGACTTAATTATGCAATCACACGCTAACTTTAGCAGGCTTGATAGACTTCACTATGACTGACTAGACTTCTCTCCTGTAGTTGCTTACCAGGCTTTGACTTTCACCTGAAGGTGTACACGGTTGATGGAACCGTGGCTGCGTGGTTAGGCCTTGGTCTCCCTTAGGACACCAGACTCTCTCAGGTCTTGACTATACTGCACCTAAGAACAGAACTCTAGACTGAACTAGCTCGCTCCTCCCTGGTATATAAGGGAGCAATTTGGAGGACTCCCAAAGGTCACCCACAAGTCACCTGGTCACTGACACCTTCCCTGGTTACTTAACAACAGGACTTAAAGACATATTCACTTAAATACAACACATTAACCAATTATATGAACCACAGTGTGACCATAGTCCTGAGGAGTGTGGGGCAGGGGGACTGGGTCTGAGTCCACCTGAAAGGACCAAACAGGTTACAGAAGGGCCACTTCTGTACTGGGCCACCACACAAGAAAAAGAACACTTTCTGTATGGGGACACTGGTCATGGCACAATAGTAGCACTGCTACACTACTACAAGGGGGACACAGCTTAATGTAGAAAAAATTTTGGACTCATTTTGAAGGTAGGAGCAAGGAACTTTTTGGGGAGTTATAGCACCCTGGAGAACACAGTATACAAATATATATGCATTGTCTTTGTACTATAACATCATTGTGTGCATTAACTAAGTACTGTGACATCATCATCATGTACATTATCCCTGCACTGTGAAATCACTATAACATCACTGTGTGCATTAAGTAAGTACTGTGACATCATCATCATGTACATTATCCCTGCACTGTGAAATCACTATAACATCACTGTGTGCATTAAGTAAGTACTGTAACATCATCACGCACATTATCCCTGCACTGTGAAATCACTATAACATAACTGTGTGCATTAAGTAAGTACTGTGACATCATCATGTACATTATCCCTGCACTGTGAAATCACTATAACATCACTGTGTGCATTAAGTAAGTACTGTGACATCATCATCATGTACATTATCCCTGCACTGTGAAATCACTATAACATCACTGTGTGCATTAAGTAAGTACTGTGACATCATCATCATGTACATTATCCCTGCACTGTGAAATCACTATAACATCACTGTGTGCATTAAGTAAGTACTGTAACATCATCACGCACATTATCCCTGCACTGTGAAATCACTATAACATAACTGTGTGCATTAAGTAAGTACTGTGACATCATCATGTACATTATCCCTGCACTGTGAAATCACTATAACATCACTGTGTGCATTAAGTAAGTACTGTGACATCATCATCATGTACATTATCCCTGCACTGTGAAATCACTATAACATCACTGTGTGCATTAAGTAAGTACTGTGACATCATCATCATCATGTACATTATCCCTGCACTGTGAAATCACTATAACATCACTGTGTGCATTAAGTAAGTACTGTGACATCATCATCATGTACATTATCCCTGCACTGTGAAATCACTATAACATCGCTGTGTGCATTAAGTAAGTACTGTGACATCATCATCATGTACATTATCCCTGCACTATGAAATCACTATAACATCACTGTGTGCATTAAGTAAGTACTGTGACTTCATCATCATGTACATTATCCCTGCACTATGAAATCACTATAACATCACTGTGTGCATTAAGTAAGTACTGTGACATCATCATCATGTACATTATCCCTGCACTGTGAAATCACTATAACATCACTGTGTGCATTAAGTAAGTACTGTGACATCATCATCATGTACATTATCCCTGCACTGTGAAATCACTATAACATCACTGTGTGCATTAAGTAAGTACTGTGACATCATCATCATGTACATTATCCCTGCACTGTGAAATCACTATAACATCACTGTGTGCTTTGAGTAAGTACTGTGACATCATCATCATGTACATTATCCCTGCACTGAGAAATCACTATAACATCACTGTGTGCATTAAGTACTGTGACATCATTATCATGTACATTATCCCTGCACTGTGAAATCACTATAACATCACTGTGTGCATTAAGTAAGTACTGTGACATCATCATCATGTACATTATCCCTGCACTGTGAAATCACTATAACATCACTGTGTGCATTAAGTAAGAACTGTGACATCATCATGTACATTATCCCTGCACTGTGAAATCACTGTGTGCAATATCTTTCAACTGTTACAGAACTGTGTACATCATCCCAGTACTGTGACATCACTATGAGGCTGGATTCACACACCATAAAATAACATTCAAAATATGGTTGCGGAATAGAAAAATTGCCGTACTTTTAATGTCATAATGTTCAGTATGAAAGTCTATGCAAAACCTGCTGTCGGTGCACAAATTTTTCTAAAATTCTGCCAACATTTATTTTTTATCAGTGTGTGTTCTGGCGGTTGGTGAGAGGAATATATTGTATGTGAACTGTGGCATCACTATGTGCATTATGTTTGTTTATTAAAATATTACATTTCCCAGACTGAAGAGAATGTTGTTATACAGATTTTTACTTGATTTTTCTTGATTTTTGGAATGTCCATGACTCCTCCATAGCATTGGTTTAGTCACATGGTGAAGTTTTTATCAGTTTTTTGCTAGTGGTCTTTTTTTCCAGACGTTTCCCAGTGTGTGAGCATAGCCTACAAGCATAGCCTTGTAATGACATTGTGAATGAAGTCTTTGTTCTTCCACTTCCGTCATCACCCAATAAGCATCATAACAAAAATTTAAAAATATATATAAATTTTTTTGATGGCAGTCTGTGTTCCTTCCCACTGTGCTGTATTAAAAATACCTATTATAGGCAGCATGCTTAAGGAAAAAAAATCTTCATGGCTTTATGGTAAGAGGTTCACAACCTCAAAATCATTGGCATGGAACATGTGTTCTATTACTCTGTTAGTAAGGTGTCAGATTTATACTGATATTTATGCTGTTCCTTACTGGAGGGAGCATCGGACTTTTAATAATGCAGTAATAAATTGGCTAAAGTGTCAGTAAAACAGTGCAGAAAATATTGCTTATTAGGTGTGACATATTTATAACTAAGCATGTCTTTTCTTTTTTATTGTTACTCCTGCAACTTTTTTTTAGATTTTGCTAGAAAATGAGATTTGGTATCCCATGAAAATTCATTTTATATAAGAATGTCTACATCTGTTTCAATTGTTAAAGGGGTACTCCGGTGGAAAACAATTATTATTGTTATTTTTTTTAAGTCAACTTGTGACAGAAAGTTAAACAGATTTGTAAATTACTTCTATTAAAAAAAAATCTTAACCCTTCCAGTACTTATCAGCTGCTGTATGCTACAGAGGAAGTTGAGTTGTTCTTTTCTGTCTGACCACAGTGCTCTCTGCTGACACCTCTGTCCATGTCAGGAACTGTCCAGAGTAGGAGCAAAAACCCATAGCAAACCTCTCCTGCTCATGACAGTACCTAACATGGACAGAGGTGTCAGCAGAGAGCACTGTAACTGTAGTCAGACAGAAAAGAAAATGAAAAATAAAAGAACTTCCTCTGGAGCATACAGCAGCTGGAAGGATTAAGATTGTTTAATAGAAGTAATTTACAAATCTGTTTAACTTTCTGGTGCCAGTTTATTTAAAAAAAATAAATAAATCCACCGGAATAAGGACAGATTAGGACAATGTAGGCACAGTCGTGTTGAGAATACAGTTTCCCCGAAAATACACCCTACCCCGAAAATAAGCCCTAGCTGGATTATGCAATACCCCGAAAATAAGACCTAGACCAGTGGTCTCCAACCTGCGGACCTCCAGATGTTGCAAATGTTTGCAACATCTGGAGGTCCGCAGGTTGAAGGCCACTGACCTAGACAATGCCCGGGCTGCAAATATTAAAAAACAAACTTTTACTTACCTTTGTCCTCCGTTCCCCCATTGCACTGTCCTCCGCTGTTCTCGCTGCGGTCCTGAGCCCACTGTGATGTAAGAAGCAGGCCGGCTTCTTACATGACAGTTGGCTCAGCCTATCATCGGCAGAGGCGGGACATCGCTGCGGCCGGTGATAGGCTGAAGGCTCTGTGACGTCCTAACACCAGGAAGCAGCAAGAACAGCGGAGGGACCATGAGGCCGGTTCCTTAGAAACGGGGGAACGGAGGACGAAGGTAAGTTAAAGTTTGTTTTTTAATATTTGCAGCCCGGGCACAGGAATACAAAGTACAGCGCAGCGGATGATAATTATTTGGCGGGGGGGGGAGAGAAGCTGCGCTCGTGGGTGACATACGATTAGTCCCCCGATGTGGGGTGCAGCGCTGGGCTGGGTCGCGGGGGGGGGGGGGATGTTGGGAGGCAGAGCTGCGCCCATCACATGATGATAATGGGGGGTGTAAATACTGTTAAATACCGTGGAACCGACATGTTGTTCAATGTACATAAATACCCTGAAATTACCCCGGTCTTATTTTCGGAGAAACACGGTACTTGTCATTTTAAGGGGGGGGGGGGGGGGGGGTTGTCTCGCCTCACACTGCAGATCCGCTTGCCAGAAGTTGGCCTTGGGGAGTCTTGCTGCAGTTATTGCAGTATGGGAACCACAATGCTAATGCTTGTTTACCATGAACATGGATGAGCATTGAGACCAGGGCAGGTCTGTGCCATCCAATGTCTACTTTAGGCAGCCCAAGTAACTAAACATACCCAGCAAGGCCTATAAAAGAGGTTCTGGGGCAGACAACCAGACAATCCCTGAAGAGGAACCAATCAGCAGATTTTAGCATATATAACACCTGGCAATGCATTCTATATGCTAAAATCATTATCCTCACCATCCGCGGGGGACATTTGTGCCCCCAGGGATGGTGAAGATATTAAGTTGTAAAGTCCCCCCCCCCCCCCCCTGCCGCCCGGCAAGTAGTCCCCTGGGCAGGGATTTCTAGTTACCAGCACCCAATGCTCCACATTGCTCCAGCCGTGGCCCTGCCCTGATGGCTTGAATGATGGCTCGCGTCACTGCTCCTCTACCTAAGCAGACAGAGCAAAGCGGTGATGCGAGACGTCATTCAAGCAGTCAGGGGAGGGCCACAGTCGGAGCAATGCTGAGTAACCGGTGCTGGTAAGTGGAAGTCCCTGTCCAGGGGACTTCTTGGCGGCGGCCGGGGGGGGGGGGGACTTTATAAGGGATACATGTTGGGGGAGAGGACCTTTTTATGTGATAAATCAACCTATTTATCTTACAAGGTAGACCTTGTAGCCTTACAATACTAGGGACACATATTCTAAACTTCACATTAAAAATCAGAGGCTAACAAGGCATATTTTTTTTAAAATAATTTTTCATATGAACCATCAGATCATGATGGACTTTGAAGGTCTCCTCTGGTATCTGGCACCAAGACATTATCAGCAGATCCTATAAGTGCGATAAGTTGCGAGGTGGGGGCATGGATAAGACTTGTTTTTCCAGCACATCCGACAGATACTCAATCAGATTCAGAGGCCAACACCCTGAACTCTTTATCATATGGCTCAAACCATTCCGATAACCACTTTTGGTAAATACTAACCACTAGTGTTGAGCGGCATAGGCCATATTCGAATTCGCGAATATTCGCGAATATATGGACGAATATTCGTCATATATTCGTGAATATTCGCATATTCGTAATATTCTCGTTTTATTTTCGCCTATGTGAAAATTCGTGTATGCGAAAATTAACATATACAAAAATTAGCATAAGCGAAAATTCGCATGTGCGAATACTACTGTGTAATACTACTGTCTCACACAGTAGTATTAGAGCCTTCTTTACACCACACAAGCTGGAAGCAGAGAGGGGTGATCACTGTGATGTGTACTGTGAAAAAAAAAAAAAAAGAATATTCGTAATTACAAATATATAGTGCTATATTCGCGAATATTCGCGAATATGCGATATTCGCGAATAAAATTCGCATTGCGAATATTCACGAGCAACACTACTAACCACCACATACCAGAAATATCCCAAACAACCTGTCATTTTGGAGATCTTCTGACCCAGTCATCTAGTCATCGTAATTTGGCCCTTTCCGGAGTCACTCAGATTCTTACTTGCTAACATATCTCAGCCCAACACCATTGTCATACGAAAACGTTCTGCTGCCTGCAACATCCTCCAGCATGACCGGTTTGGCCGTGGATCAGTAATGGTGTGGGGTGGCATTTCTTTTATGGGGCCGCACAACCATCCATGTGTTTGCCAGAGGTAGACTGACTGCCATTAGGTACTGAGATGAGATCCTCAGACCCCTTGTGAGACCATATGCTGGTGCGGTTGGCCCTGGGTTCCTCCTAATGCAAGACCATGCTAGACCTCATATGGCTGGAGTGTGTCAGCTGTTCCTGCAAGAGGAAGGCATTGATGCTATGGACTGGCCTGTCCGTTCCCCAGACCTGAATCCGATTGAGCACATCTGGGACATCATGTCTCGCTTCATCCACCTACGCCAAATTGCACCAGAGACTGTCCAGGAGCATGTCCTCATCAGGAGCATGCCCAGGCGTTGTAGGGAGGTCATACGGGCACGTGGAGGCCACACACACTACTGAGCCTCATTTTGACTTGTTTTAAGGACATTACATCAAAGTTGGATCAGCCTTTAGTGTGGTTTTCCACTGTGATTTTGAGTGTGACTCCATATCCAGACCTCCATGGGTTGATAAATTTGATTTCCATTGATAGTTTTTGTGTGATTTTGTTGTCAGCACATTCAACTATGTATATATGTAATATATATGTATATATAAGTGTTTCATACGATTAGTTCATTCATTCAGATATAGGATGTTTTATCTTAGTGTTTTTTGAGCAGTGTATATATATATATATATATATATATATATATATATATATATATATGTACTGTAAATACACAATAGATACTGTACTGGAAGACTACCAGTAAACTTATAACTACTGTATAGGAGATCATAAAGGCACCATAGTCTACTGGAAATCAATGGTTATTTTACAGTACAATTCAAAAGCTAATGGTGGTGGTCATGAAGAATAAGTGGTCATGGTTGCCCTATGTTTTGAAATTGAGCACGGATGAAGACGAAACGTACTGCTAATGGCGAGTGATGCATGCACATAGACGGAAGTACTGGTTGTAATGTTCTTTAGATGTGAATAGATGAATTAAACATACTGTAACAATTCCAATCTTTAGAGAATTCCTATAGGTGATAACTAGTGGTACAGGAACATTTATTAATACACCCATGAGCAAAGATGCATACGGCAAACATTTTTCTTAAGTAATGTTGCTGTCAAGGATGGTCTGCATTTTGTTACAGCCATATTTTTTCATTTCATACAATATATACAGTATTCGGATTATGCATAACAGCACAAAATAAAAGTTCCCACACCAGTGACTTTATCGACCACCTGTATATGGCTCTCCAGTACCATCACTATGAAACCTAGAATGACACAATAATGGTGCTAATGTAAAAAGACTAAGGTCACTAGAGTAACTAAGGTAAGTGTCATGTGACATGGTCATATCTGAAATAGGCTGTTTCCATTTATTGTGGCTCAAAAACAACTTTTTTATTTAAAATTAGACTGTGTAAAAGTTGGGGACTGTATTAGGATGACTCTATGGGTATAGATGATGTGTAAGATGCTGATGGCAGTAAAGTGAACTAGTTTTCCAAAACAAATGCAATATTCATGTTATGCTTTAAAAGGGTACTCCACTGGCCAGCATTCGGGACATTTAGTTCCGAACGCTGTGCGTGCGCTGCGGGGGTCGGCCGTGCCCCCTTGTGATGTCACACCCTGTCCCTTCAATGCAAGTCTATGGGAGGGGGTGCGGCCAACCCCCACAACGCGCGTGCAGAGTTCGGAACTAAATCTTCCGAATGCTGGCCAGTGGAGTACCCCTTTAGGGTATGTTCACATGTACGCAGATTTGATGCGCATGATTTTGTGCTGCAGATTTCAATGTAAACTAAATGATTGAACACAGCATAAAATCCTGCACATCAAATATGCGCAGAATATTGTACGTGTGAATAGACCCTAAGAAGGATTTAATGTGTGATATATATTTTTTTTTTATAATGCTGAACTAATTCCATTCTGCCCCAAGTACAAGATGGCTACAGGAAACATAACTTTCATTTCTCCAATCCACCAATAGCATGTGTGGGTAATAAAGAGCAGAAGCACATGGGGAATCATAGAAAGGATGAATACTTTTGCATACGAGGATTTACCATGTCAGAGCTATCTGTACCTAGTGGTTTTGCTGGACACCAAAGTGTGCTGGTAAATGCCATTAGAGAATCCTTTCTGACGTGGTAGATAGTAGTCACCCTGCCTGCCTGCCTGCAAAATAGTCTCAGCACTTGATAAATAAAAGCCATAAAGTTATACCCTAAGATTTCTCCTCAATCTGTACATAAAAATACAGTAGATTTTGTTTTGTACAGCAAGAAAATAGGTGCTATAGATCAAGAAAATAGCAGGAAAGCAATGTCTCATAGCTTAAAGCACATTCAATTGTTATTTTGCTTGTGTCTACAATGTAGTTCATCAGAATTTCCAAACCACGTTTATCATGTTTGCTTTTACAGTGAGCTCACCAGTTGGTGTCTGCCTGTTCTATTATATAAAGTTGACATAAACATCAAGTATAAAGTTATACAACCCCTGGCAAAAATGATGACATAAAGCAATGTTTTGAACTGCATAACAAAACAAAAAATGGAAAAATGACAGAATTTCCATTGTGCTTACACCACAGCAGTGAAACATTATATATATATATATATATATATATATATATATATATATATACACTGCTAAAAAAAAATAAGGAGAACACTAAGATAACACATACTAGATCAGAAAGAATGAACAAATCATATGAAATACTTACGTCTTACATAGTTGAATGTGCCGACAACAAAATCACACAAAAATTATCAACGGAAATAAAATTTATCAACCCATGGAGGTCTGGATATGGAGTCACACTCAAAATCAAAATGGAAAACCACACTACAGGCTGATCCAACTTTGATGTAATGTCCTTAAAACAAGTCAAAATGAGGCTCAGTAGTGTGTGTGGCCTCCACGTGCCCGTATGACCTCCCTACAATGGCTGGGCATGCTCCTGATGAGGTGGCGGATGGTCTCCTGAGGGATGTCCTCCCAGACCTGGACTAAAACATCCGCCAACTATTGGACAGTCTCTGTTGTTGGATGGAGCGAGACATGATGTCCCAGATTCGGTTCCCCTGCTCTGCCCACCCATGGTAATTCGGGGAGAGCGGGGAAACTGTACTGTGAGCAGTGGCAGAGGTCCTTTACCGGCAGCAGGTGACGATCGGCAGCTAGCGGCGATCCTCCTCTGCGTTTTGGTGGCGGCGAGCCTGCTGACGGAAGCCAGTAGATGAGTTGTTGCCTAGCAACATCTGGAGGGCCACAGTTTGGAGACCACTATACAGTGGTCTCTAAACTGTAGCCCTCCAGAGGTTGCAAAACTACAACACCCAGCATGCCCAGACAGCTGTTTGCTGTTTGGGCATGCTGGGATTTGTAGTTTTGCAACAGCTGGAGGGCTACAGTTTGGAGATCACTGTGCAGTGGTGTCTAAACTGTGGCACCTAGATCTTGCAAAACTTCAACTCCCAGTATGCCCACATAGCACAGGGTACATTCACACAGGCAGGGGTTTACAGTGAGTTTCCTGCTTCAAGTTTGAGCTGCAGCAAATTTTCCGCTGCAGCTCAAACTCCTAGCGGGAAATTCACCGTAAACCCCCACCCATGTGAATGTACCCTAAAAACACTACACTACACAAAATAAAGGGTAAAACACTACATATACACACACCCGTACACTGTTCCCCCCCCCCCCCCACCAATAAAAATGAAAAATGTCTCGTATGGCAGCGTTTCCAAAACGGAGCTTCCAGCTTTGCAAAACAGCAACTCTCAGCATTGCCGGACAGCCCCTGACTGTCCAGGGATTCTGGGAGTTTAGCAACAGCTGAAGGCATTCTGTTTGGGAATCACTGGTGTAGAATATTTTTGGTAGCGGAGGCAATTGTAATGCTTGCATCCGAGTCCACCCCTATGCAAATCCCTAACTCAGGCCTCAAATGCGCATGGCGCTCTCTCACTTCAGAGCCCCGTATTTCAAAGAAACAGTTTAGGGCCACATATGGGGTATTTCCGTACTCGGGAGTAATTGTGTTACAAATTTTGGGGGGCTTTTTCTCCTTTTACCCCTTATGAAAAGGAAAAGTTGGGGTCTACACCAGCCTGTTAGTGTAAAACTTTTTTTTTTTTTTTTTTACAGTATCATGCTGGTGTTGCCCCATACTTTTCATTTTCACAATAGATAAAAGGAAAAAAAGACCCCCAAAATTTGTAACGCAATTTCTCCTGAGTACGGAAATACCCCATATGCAGACATAAAATGCTCTGTGGGGGCACAACATGGCTCAGGAGTGAGAGTGCACTATGTACATTTGAGGCCTAAATTGGTGATTTGTACAGGGGTGGCTGATTTTACAGCGGTTCTGACATAAATGCAAAAAAATAAATACTGACATGTGACCCCATTTTGGAAACTACACACCTCATGGAATGTAACAAGGTGTATAGTGAGCCTTAACACCCCACAAATTTTCATTAGAATTAGATGGGAAAATGAAAAAAAAAATTCACTAAAATGCTGGTGTTACCCTAAATTTTTCATTTTCACAAGGGAAAATAGGAAAAAAAGGCCCCAAAATGTGTAACCCCATTTCTTCTGAGTATGGAAATACCCCATATGTGGATGAAAAGTGCTCTGCGGGCGCACTACAATGCTCAGAAGAGAAGGAAAATTGCTGCAATACTCTGAAGCACTCTAATGTCTTAAAAAAGTTAAAACATGTCAACTTTATGATGCCAACATAAAGTAGACATATTGTATATATGAATCAATATATAATTTATTTGGGATGTCCATTTTCCTTATTAGCAGAGAGTTTCAAAGTAAAAAAAAATGCAAAATTTTCAAATTTTTCATCAAATTCTCATATTTTTCACCAAGAAATGATGCAAGTACCACTAACATGAAGTAGAATATGTCAAGAAAAAACACTCTTGGAATCAGAATAAAAAGTAAAAGCATCCCAGAGTTATTAATGCATAAAATGACAGTGGGTCAGAATTGCAAAAAAGGGGTGAGTCCTTAAAGGGGTACTCCACTGGAAAACATTTTCATTTAATTAAACTGGTGCCAGAAAGTTAAACAGATTTATTAATTACTTCTGTTAAAAATTCCCAATCCTTCTAGTACTAATCAGCTGCTGTAGGAAGTTTTTTCTTTTTGAATTTCCTTTCTGCCTGACCACAGTGCTCTCTGCTGACACCTCTGTCCATTTTAGGAACTGTCCAGAATAGGAGCTAAATCCCCATAGCAATCCTCTCTTGCTCTGAACAGTTCCTGACATGGACAGACATATCAGCAGAGAGCACTGTGGTCAGGCAGTATGGAAATAAAAAAATAAAAAAAGGACTTCCTGTGTATTATACAGCAGCTGATAAGTACTGGAAGGATAGGGATTTTTTAATAGAAGTAATTTACAAATCTGTTTAACTTTCTGGCATCAGTTGATTTAAAAGAAAATGTTTTCCAGTAGCGTACCCCTTTAACCCCTTAAGGACCGGGGTTTTTTCCGTTTTTGCATTTTCGTTTTTTGCTCCTTGCCTTTAAAAATCATAACTCTTTCAATTTTGCACCTAAAAATCCATATGATGGCTTATTTTTTGCGCCACCAATTCTACTTTGTAATGACGTCAGTCATTTTGCCCAAAAATCTACGGTGAAACGGAAAAAAAAATCATTGTGTGACAAAATTGAAAAAAAAACGCCGTTTTGTAACTTTTGGGGGCTTCCGTTTCTACGTAGTACATTTTTCGGTAAAAATTACACCTTTATTCTGTAAGTCCATACGATTAAAATGATACCCTACTTATATAGGTTTGATTTTGTCAGACTTCTGGAAAAAATCATAACTACATGCAGGAAAATTAATACGTTTAAAATCGTCATCTTCTGACCCCTATAACTTTTTTATTTTTCCGTGTATGGGGCGGTATGAGGGCTAATTTTTTGCGCTGTGATCTGAAGTTTTTAACGGTACAATTTTTGCATTGATAGGACTTATTGATCGCTTTTTATTCATTTTTAAATTATATAAAAAGTGACCAAAAATGCACTATTTTGGACTTTGCACTATTTTTTTGCGCGCACGCCATTGACCGAGCGGTTTAATTAATGATATATTTTTATAATTCGGACATTTCCGCACGCGGTGATACCATATATGTTTATTTTTATTTACACTGTGTTTTTTTTTTATTGGAAAAGGGGGGTGATTCAAACTTTTAATAGGGGAGGAGTTAAATGATATTCATTCACTTTTTTTTTCACTTTTTTTTGCAGTGTTATAGCTCCCATAGGGACCTATAACACTGCACATACTGATCTTCATCATTGATCACTGGTTTCTCATAAGAAACCAGTGATCGACGATACTGCCGCATAACTGCTCATGCCTGGATCTCAGGCACTGAGCAGTCATTCGGCGATCTGACAGTGAGGGCGGCAGGTAGGGGCCCTCCCGCTGTCCTGTAAGCTGTTCGGGATGCCGCAATTTCGCCGCGGCTATCCCGAACAGCCCACTGAGCTAGCCGGCAACTTTCGCTTTTAGCCGCGCGGCTCAGCTCTCAGCGCGCGGCTAAAGGGTTAATAGAGACGGGTCCCGGCTTCACTATGATGCCGGGCCCGCCATGATATGATGCGGGGTTACTGTGTAACCCCGCGTTATATCAGGAGAGCAGGACCAAGGACGTACCTGTACGTCCTTGGTCCTTAAGGGGTTAAGGTGAAGTTGGGCTGAGTCCCTAAGGGGTTAAGTTTCATGTTATTTATACTTCATGCTGAACGTCATAAAAACAAAACCCAAAAAATGATGGGGGAATCAGCTATTTCTCTATTCCCCTAAAAAAGGTTAGTAAAAAGTGTTTGCCATTAAAAACACAATGGCGTTTATTTACTAATGTGATCCCGACTCTTTTGTTGGGTTTTGCGCTCCAAATTGTGTCCCACGTTCCATGTGACACAATTTGCGACCAGAAAAAAAAAACCCTCCATTTTACAAGAAAAAACAGAAAAGAGGCGTGGTCATGTGCGAAAGTGGGCGTGTTCCCGGCAAAAGGGGCGTATTCCCGACAGTTTTGAAAAATCCCAACATATTTACTAAGGTTTCCACAGAAAATTTGGTGGATTTGAGCTGAGGAAAACCCTACAGATCAGAACAGTTGTAAAAAAAAAAAAAAAAAAAAAGCAAAACGTAGGGAAAAGTGCAAAATGTAGGGAAACCTTAGTAAATACCTTGGGGAAAAAAACGTCGGAAATCAAAACCCACAAAGAAAACTACACTATGCTCTTAGCAAATAAACCCCAATATGTCCTAGAAAAACAAGTCCTTGTTTGGTTTCAACAATGGAAAAATCAAAAGTTACGGCCAAAATAGGCAGGTCTCTAAGGGGTTAAGCA
Organism: Hyla sarda; assembly: GCF_029499605.1. Taxonomy (NCBI): domain Eukaryota; kingdom Metazoa; phylum Chordata; class Amphibia; order Anura; family Hylidae; genus Hyla; species Hyla sarda. The sequence continues at coordinate 279,403,134 of NC_079193.1, forward strand.
TATCTGGGATAAACATGTATCTACCCTAAGATATAGATAAAAAGGAAACATAGGGGCGGATTAGATGGACCCAGTGATCAGTCTTTTATGTAGGCTTCATGTGTGTTTGCTATGAAGTGAAGTAGTTGGGTGAACATCATCTAAAGGCGGTGACACTGTTTTTACCAGGAGTTGGAAACATGAGTAGCCACTATACCAAATACAGAAGCAGTTAAAGGGGTTCTCCAGTGCTTAGACATCTTATCCCCTATCCAAAGGATAGGGGATAAGATGCCTGATCGCGGGAGTTCCGCAGCTGGGGACCCCCGGGATCATGCACGCGGCACACCGTTTGTAATCAGTCCCCGGAGCATGTTCGCTCCGGGTCTGATTACGGACGACCGCAAGGCCAGCGGCGTGTGACGTCACGCTCCGCCCCTCAATGCAAGCCTACGGGAGGGGGCGTGATAGCTGTCGTCGCACGCGATAGCTGTCGTTAGAGCGTGACGTCACACGCCGCCGGCCTTGTGGTCGTCCGTAATCAGACCCGGAGCGAACAAGCTCCGGGGACTGATTACAAACGGGGTGCCGCGTGCATGATCCCGGGGGTCCCCAGCGGCGGGATAGGGGATAAGATGTACCGGAGAACCCCTTTTTTTTTTCCATCCATTTTCTATCATTGTTCTGATACCTCAAGAGATTATTTGAAGCCAACATGTTCACATTTAGAGGAATATAGTTTCTTTTAGGGCTGCTGAGTTCCTGTATTTGGGACATTACTGTGAGACATTGGCCCTATCTCTCCTTCAGCTATGCACCATTTTATACTACCCTATAGTACTGGCATACTGTTCCTATATAGAAAATTAGACATATTCTATTTTTAGTAATATAGTTACATAGGTCTTCTCATGCAGGTAAATCATTTCCAGTTGTCATGGAAGGGAGTGCCTCCTATTGACTCTCACTCTTGGCTATATACTTAGGAACTATACTTCAAAATTTGTATCATATAAAGATTCTGTGAACATTTTAATATGTATACCATCATAATATTGGGAGAAAGTGCAAGATGGTTCAGCGCAGATTTCGTGCAACAAGTAGATTTATTGTTTAAAAGCCAAAGACAGGAGAGATAAAGTAACGCGTTTCAGGTGTTAGTTGCACCCTTAGTCGTACATAACAAAATGTGGACAACGCTCTTTAATATAGCGGAAAAAACATGCTTTTTTCTAACTTTGGTACACATGTTTTTACTCCATAAATATTTACTTGAATTGTAATAGGAGTTTTTTCTGTACCATATGTTGAGCTTCTTATGTTAAGTCATTTTTACTGGTGTGTATATATGCCTATTTTCTATTTGGTATTCATGGTGATTTTAACATGTGAAGGGTTAACATGTGCTTCCAAAAATTCACATGGGTTATTATCCCACCTGTGGAGGTCACATGTTTCCCCCATTTTAAGGCGCATTGTCCACATTTTGCTATGTACCAATAAGGGTGCAGCTAACGCAACTGAAACGCGTTACTTTATGTCTTCTGTCTTTGGCTTTTAAGCAATAAATCTACTTGCTGGACAAGACCTGCGCTGGACCATCTTGCACTTTCTCCCTGTTGTTCATTGAGTCCGGGTCGCGGATAGGCCGTGGGGGTGAGACGAAGTATCCGTTCCTGTATGCCATCATAATATTGTGTAGAACTTGCTTAGCCCTGTTTGTGATGTTGATTCAACAAGCTGTTGGAAACTTTCTGTAGACTCATGTTCACATGAAAGTATCGGAAAGTTGCAGCCCCTGCGCATTGATGATATAATTCTTCTATTCTACTACATCCAAGAGAATTTTTGCATTGAAAACGGGTGGCTTTGTAGGGTAATTGGAGACAAAAAAAAAGCTCCACATAGAATATGTTCATGTTTTGTCCCAAAAACAACTACTTTTGGGAGAGAGCTTACAGTAATCCCACCCCCTTTGTGAACTGTTTTACAGGAAAAATGAGGACTGTTACCAAATATTGTTATATTCCAGTTCATGGTCATACTGAAAGTAGACATTAGACACTGACAATGTCATAAAGAAAATGCACAACCACCAACGATCCTTGGGCGGCCTTTGGCATGTGAACAGTGCTCCTTTGGTTCTAAGATGCCTAACGTGTGCTGAGGAAACATTCCCATAACCATTGCCACCACTAGACAAAAGCATACAATGGAATTAGTCCATAGATTTAGGAGGATTATGCCACATGATGCATTGCCATCTACATGGTGTTGGGATTACTGGGACAGATCCCGACTTCCTCTTCAAATGCCAGTATTAAATCACCAGACAGAGATGTGCCAAATGTAATATATGAAGGACATGCCTGTTAACACTGGTGCATGTCTGGCTGTCTGTGAGCCTTATGACTAAAATCTAAGCCAGCTTTTTTCACGAAACAGTGCCAAAATGTGTAACTTTTTCACACCAGAAAATTGCTGCACAGTGTTTAATAGATTCCCCCATTAAGATCCGAAAACAAATCTTGTGTTGCTGCCTGTAAACTGTTACCATGCACCTGTAAACAAGCTGCTGTTTATGGGTCTTTTTAGACGATTTAGTACCCTGTGTTCATTTGTATATTAATCACCAGATCTATCAAAGTAATTCATTTGCTATTAATCCTACAACTAGGTCTATTAAAGGAGAATACCATAAATAAAATGTAAAAGGCTTCTTAGTGTGTGTTAAGAATGTATTTTCAGCTGCTTAGTAATAGATTATCATCTTATACATTATAGGCCCAGGCCATGAGCCCGCACGACTGCTGGACTCTCATGACAACGCCATGTTTTGTCCCTCCTCAGAGACATTGAGGGAGTATTTACAAATATTGTTGTAAGGTCCATCATTTAACAAGATGGAAATAATTTGACTCAAATACACAAAATGTTTACATTTCAATTTGACTCAACTCGCTAGACACAAATAGACCTATTAGTATGATAAGCAGAGGATCCTGTGTAAGAGAGTGCTGGGGGTCATACTTACACCAATTTTATACATTTGTATTTCACTACTTCTTTCTTAATGGAGAACTCCAGAACATAAAAATTGGCCCCCATAGTGCCGGCAGTAAAAAAAAGAAAGATGTACATACCTTCCTCCGCTCCCCCGGGGCCTCCGGTAACTGGCTCCGGCCTCCGCCACGATCCTCTTCCTGGTTGCCGGTTGTCAGAGAGTCATACTGCGCTCAGCCAATCACCGGCCGCAGTGAAGTCCTGACTCGGCAGGCGATAGGCTGAGCGGCAGTGTGACTGAAGCATTTTCACACTGCCGCTCAGCCTATCGCCGGCCAAGTCTGACTTCGCTTTTCGGCCCCGGCCGCAGGTGCCGGTGTAGTGAAGAATTTGGTGTCCTGAAGTGTTCTCACACTGCTGCTCAGCCTATCGCCGGCCAAGTCTTACTTCGCTGCGGCTGGTAATTGGCTGAGCGCAGTATGATTCATCCGACCACCAGCAACCAGGAAGTGGATTGCCGCGGAGACCGGAGCCGGTTACCGGAGGCCCCCGGGGAGCGGAGGAAGGTATGTATATCTTTATTTTTTTACTGCCGGCAGTATGGGCAACAATTTTTATATTCCGGAGTTCTCCTTTAAGCCTTCCTACATACTTTATTCCTGTTTGTATACTGTAGACCAGTGGTCTTCAACCTGCGGACCTCCGGATGTTGCAAAACTACAACTCCCAGCATGCCCGGACAGCCAACGGCTGTCCGGGCATGCTGGGAGTTGTTGTTTTGCAACATCCGGAGGTCCGCAGGTTGAAGACCACTGCTGTAGAAAATTCACAAAAAAGAGCAATACTACACTACAGGTTCTTATCTGCATATTTACCATCATTAGCAGCAAAATACAAAAACAGACGTCTCTCCCATGGGAAGCAATGAAAAGCTATGATAGGAAGAAATATAAGACAGTGCATACTAATCCCTTGTTTGAAGTTATTCTAGCGCATATTATTTTGTAGTTTGGCCATAGAACATTTCTATAACCCAGCAGCTAGCTACTAGCATATTGCTTTCCTACATCTGGAAACATGTCCAGCAAGTTAAGGTTGATTTCTCCAGAGACAAGAAAAAATAAATAAAATACAGAAAACTTTTTCATATGGGGGCTACTTCTGGGATCTGCAAGGAGGAAGCTGCAGGGGAAGTGTAGTATTTCATGGTTGCCATTTAGATGAGTAGCCAGCCATCCATGAAACACATGGACAGCTCAAATCTGCCTCCTACCTCGAGCCTACTGAGGGAGGTCCTGACTGGGGACCACCTATATGACATCATAATGCTCCAATGGGGCATATGGGAAGGGGTTGTCTTTATAAAACAACCCTTTAAATGTTTTGCAAAGTGTTAGATCAATGTGTTATATAGCGAAAAGGAAAGACATGGCAAACATCCACCTATACAAACATGTCCAGGAAACCACCAAGTAAACTATAGATGTGGAGTAATGTAAAATCCATAATGGGATTTTTTTTTGTAAACACTTCCTTACAGTATTGCGTTTCTGTGGGAAGTTCCCCGCATCTGCCTTGAAGAAGCAGCCGGCAGCCTGTATTCTCCAAATGCATTGCAGAAACAGGCTTTTGTTATGCGCTGCGGAGCAAGCTCAGGGAACTTGAAATTCCTCCCAGAACCAGACGATATTATCAGATTGATCCTGCCTGTATAGGGATTTTTTAAAATTTTATTATAACAATAAATGAGAGGTTTTAGATTTGGGTAGTTCCTTAAAACAAACTTTAAGAGTGGACAAAAAAATTAGGTACAAATCCACAACAAAATCTGCACTTGTAAAATACGGATTATTTGTACAGTCTCATACACATGTGTAGTGCTACATTGTAATACAATTCAGTAGTCTAAAAAGTAGGTGGGGGGGATCTATCCCTAACTTTCATATTAGGGCTTTATATTGTAGTTTTACCCATGCACATGTTTTGCGTTTAGAGCCATAGGGGGTATGTATGAAGCTTTGTACCCTGTTTTTTTGTCTGTGATTTGTCCCAATTTTTCCTTTATGTCATTTTTTGCGCCAAATGGTTTCGAACAAAATCACTAATTTCACTTTGTTAGTCGTGATTTCAGTTACAATCATGCCTTGGTATGAAATTCATCATTTGCGACTTTTGTTTTGGCGCATTTTCGGGCACAATCATGCCCGTTAGGTCGCAAACTTGCACCAAGAAAAAAGTGACACAGAAAGTAGCTAAACAACATTACAAGGTAGAACACAGGCCAAACAAAGTGGCTTACCAATGTCTTAGTACGGGGCTGTTTTCAAGTTCACAAACAAAACAAAAAACCTTAACCCATGTAAAGAAAAAGAAAAAAGAGCTTGTTTAAAGGATCACAAAGCAAAAAAAAAAAATGATGTTTAGCTAAGGTAAAAAGAAACATTTATCCCAGTCAAACATTTATCAACCCTAGGAACAGATTTTTAAGTTGGAAAAAAGGAACTAACTGGGTTAGATTTACCTTTGTGAAGCAGCGCAAAATCCAAGTGGAGAATTAACAAGTTTCTGCTGCTACAACACAGCCAGAAAATGTTGCCTGGAATTCTGGGGCAGGATTCTGCGCACTTTATAGGCGCATCAATTGCGCCAAATTTAACAAGTGGTTTGCGACAAATGATAAATCTGGCGCAAAAACGCACCATTTGTCGCCAAAAAACATACATAAAATCACACATTGCTACACCATTATTGATACATGCCCCTCATAGTCTGCAAATGACCTTTTTAGGTAAAAATATTGCAGAATTTAGCTAAATCCGCATCTGCGTTGCAGCTCTATTACAGAATCCATTTGTTTGTGGGACCTGAGAGGAAAAGAAAAATGCTGCAAGCTATCTTTTTTGTCCAATCAGATCCTGCTAAACAAAAAGACACCAGACAGGCCCCCATTAAAGTCAATGGGAACCATTGGGGTCCATTATTGTGCGCTGTGCAATGGACCACCCAACTCCGTTTTCTGGCTATGAACAGAGTCTGTGACAAGGCCTTTAGCAAAGTCTGACACAGATGTGAATGAGGCCTTACATGTACAAACTATTCATTGGCAATTCACAAGTAATGAATTAAGAATGCTACATGCAGTATAACCCAGTATGGTAGGTGAGGTTTGATATAAGTTTATATGACAAAGAGACCAATCATTATTTCCTCTCAGCTATTAGCTGCTTATCATTATAGCTACATTTTAAAGGGATGTCTTATTTATAAAATACATTTCAAATACCATATTTGGGCATTCTGAGTTAGTAGAGGGGAATCCCTCATAAGGAACCTTTCTCAATTAGCTTGGATGGAGGCAGCTGAAAAAAGCGTCTCTGTCGTTGGAGGACTCAGCACGTCCATCTGGTACATAGACATAGGTACCATGTTGTAATATTATAATTAAACTATTGCTGCAAGGTTCCATGGCAGATTACAGCTGATAGCTGGTGGACACCTTGTGATCAGCTGATTTTTCCTGGAATCATCTAGGAAAAATGGATTTTCAACAGAGTACAACCCTTTTTTGAGTAACATGCCATTGCATAAAAAAGCTAAACAGTTGCAACAATTTATAGGGAACATAATAAAGAGAATTTATGGATGACATTGGCTCACCTGCTTGCCATGCTCTGCCTGCAGTGCTGTCTGAAAGGCATTAGGTGATAATTCATAGCGTCCAGTAGTAACTTTTGGCAGACTGGGTCCGTCCTCATGAAGTCTACTGACTGTACCCGCTCTACCAACTCTGGAGCTGGGATGAGAGCAAAGCGAAGTCTCTTCATCAGGTCCGGGGCATACTGCATGCGTGTTTCCCTGTCATGTTCCAGCCAAAGTACAGACATCTGAAATAAAGCAAGCTCAGACTCTACTGGTGGTGGTAAGGAGTCCAGCATGGAACGCATTTCTTCAAAGTTGAGCAGCAACACATCCTCCACCAAATACTTATTGGCCAGCTTCTTCGTCTCCTCTAGGCCATGAAGAGCTGCAATTTTGCAAACCTGCTTATAGTTCTGCACTGAAATTTGATCATTGAGAAACTGTACACAAAGCTTTGTCACCTGAGGAATGTGCAAGATCTTGCTGACTGATAATACCTCCTCAACAGTATCTAGAGACAAAGTAACATTGGCGGTGTAAAGATACTCCAAGACCAATCTAAGCCCTATAGAGGAACATCCTTGCAAAACCAAATTGTTGATGGCCCTAGGACTGACAAGCATCTTGTCATCTGGAGAAGAGGAGGGTGTTCCAGGCTCATCTGACTGTTGCTGCTGGTCCTTTGGAACAGATGACAGACCATCCTGTCCAGGGTGACTAGAGAACAGGGATCTAAAATACTGAGAACAGGAGGCAAGTACAGCTTTGTGGCAGTGGAACTGCTGTCCTTGGGCAGTCAAGGTCACATCACAGAAGAGTTGCTTTCTCCAAAGGAGGTTGAGGCCATGGAGCAGATTATCACTATGGCTCGGGTCAAAGGTGGAAGTCCTGTCCCCCGATCTGGACATGGCGGGACTTTAGTGCAAGTTTCTGCAGGAACCTACAATGAAGGAACAACCCATTTAAAACGTGGCTGTGAAAATAACAAACAATCACGCTAAAACGAAAAATATTGAAAGTTTTATTATGTTAACATTGAGATGTAAAAAAATGACTAACTTCTTTGACAAAACAAATATATAAATATTATAACACACACGTATGCAAAAATCCCAGCAAAAGAGTAATATCAAAGTTTCAAAAACATCATAGATACCGACACGACTACTGTATTATATCTCAAAGATGCCTAAATATGATACATTATTTCTGTTGTGCTATTATACAGGCTGTAGCAAGCAACAGGACATTGAAACATACTGTATATATTAAGGCAACTTAATGATTCACTATCTGTCTGTCTGTCTTTCTTATCTATTTATTTATTTATCTATCTATCTATCTGTTTTTCTTATCCATTTATTTATCTATCTCTAATATCTATCTGTCTGTCTGTCTGTCTATCTATCTATCTGTCTGTCTTTCTTATCTATTTGTCTATCTCTAATATCCCTCTATCTTTCTTATCTATCTTTCTTTCTTATCTATTTATCTATCTATCTATTTATCTACCGTATCTATCTATCTACCGTATATCTATCTATCTATCTATCTATTTCTATCTATCTTTCTTTCTTATCTATCTATTTATTTATCTATCTATCTATCTATCTATCTATCTATCTATATATCTCTAATATTATTCCATAAAATTATAGTATTCAGGACATGGGTTCTTCAGATTTGATTCTATTTCTCCAGAACTCTTTATGTTAGAACATTTGTGAACTTTCCGTAACGTCATTATAAAATTGTATTTCCGAATTTCTCATAGTTCCTTTAGGAGGAGACACAAGTTCATGGCAGTATACATAGTAAAAAAAAAAAAAAAAAAAAAAAAATACAATGTGCTCATGTGTCTTTATCTGCTTCTTCTTTCTAGATAATATGGAAACATCTAAGCAAAATCAATGCATATTATTTAAGTGGATTTTAGGTTGGTTCACTTTAAACACTGCACCTGTTTCTCCTCTCAACCTGACCCTAAAGCTACATTTACACCACGTTTTTGCAATACAGTTCCCGTATCAGGTTTTTGATGAAAAACTGATTCCTCAAAACCGGACTAAACTGTATCAAAACGTGTGTACAAATTTTTAACCCGTATTCAGTTAAAAACCGTATACGGTTTAAAAAAATAATGTTCGGTTGCATCAGTTTTTTTAGAAAAAAAAGTATACGTTTTTTACTTTTCACTCCATTATGAATAAAGTTTCACTTGCTTGATTGAAATTCCAAGAAAAAAAACGGATGGTGAAAACCGGATGGAACCGTACGCACATACAGTTCTGTACGGTTCCCATTGACTCCCATGTTAAAAAAAAAAACCTATACGGTTTAATACAGTTTTTCACCAGGATCAAAAAACGTGGTAGACTACCGTTTTGGGTACGGGAAAAAAAAAACTGACAAAACCTTACAGGATGCAAAACGGACACAACCTGATGCATCTTTTGGCATACGGTTTTCAATGGAGAGTCAATGCATACGGTTTTATACGTTTTTCACATAGAAAACGCATACGGGAACTGTATTGCAAAAACGTGGTGTGAACCCAGCCGTAGACTGAATTGTGAATGTAATAACAAGAGCAAGAGACACATAGTAAATATTTAGCATGTGCTTATGTACAGGGAATCTAACAGTAATGTAAATATTTACATTACTATTGTGGATTGGTATTTTTTTTCAAAACTTGGTAAAAGTTTTGTTTTGCCTTTTGTGGAAGATCCATAAAGACAGAATAAAAGGTGTCATGCTAGGACCCCAGCCTTGTGCCATTAATAATGTAAACCAATGAACACTACTCACTCTACCTCAATTTCTTTAGCATAGTGTTAGTGCCTCCAGCTGTAACAAAACTACAACTCCCAGCATGCCCGGACAGCCAACGGCTGTCCGGGCATGCTGGGGGTTGTAGTTTTGCAACAGCTGGAGGCACCCTGGTTGAAAAACACTTCTTTAGCAGGTATCTCAGGTACTGTGACTGTACATCCCGGGATAACTTTAGAAGTCATCACAGAGGTGGTCCCTCCCATTCTGTCTGAGCACATAGTAATGATGCTGAGCTGCCCAGAGACACATCTGACACCTTGATACTTTCGCTGGAACACCATGTGCCGGCTGATATACACCTCATCTATACATGTCTGTCAGACGTCACTCACTGCCAGCAAAAGTGGTCCAATAACTAGAAGAAAGCGGCGCATTTCCAGTTTTTATTCTACATTCAACTAATGAAATTAACAGTTGTAGATTTCGCTCTTTATTTTGTGAAATATATAAAGTCTCAATATTCACTGATACAAATTGTATTCTTTTTGTACCTTATTATTGGCATCAGTTATTCAGCCCCAATATTATCTATAGATTATGTAAAGCAGGATTCTGTCAGTAGTGCCATGTATTCGGAGATTTTCCAGTGATCACCAGGCACACCTCTATCAGATATTCCCAGACCCCACATATCACACACACATCTAAAATCTTACTTCATAAACACACAAAAAAAAAGTGCCAGGATAATTTCCCGAAGGAAAGAAATGATTACTTCAATAATTGCTAGCGGCAAAGATAAGAGTCAGCAGGAGCAGCACCCACAATGATCCTGCCTCATCCCATCGCCTGGAATTTAGAGACCCTCTAAATAAGATGCCTGGCTGGTCCCGCTGAAGATCGCAGTCTGTGCCATACATTGCAGCCCTGTTCTCAGGAACCATTGTTTGTAACATTGTGGTTCTTAGAAAGGAATGCAAGATATGCAATTGGGCTAGGGCTAGGTTAGACATGAAATTGTCCCCTAAGTATGTTTCTTAGTATTTGTAAGGAAAGTGTCTTTCTTCCAGGAATGTAAAGTAAACCATGCAAACTCCTTGCAGATGTTGCTGAGGTCTGAACTGAACCCAGTACTGCCATCCTTCTGCCCTAGCATGGCAGTGAAGGGGTTAAGGGCACTTATAGTGTCCCATGCTACTAACCCCCCCCCCCCCCCCCCTCTTCAGCAGCATGTGCGAGATGGATTTGTAAGAGGATCTCCCTCTTCAGCTGGACCTGGTCACTCTCCCCCTCCCATCTTCCTATTCTCACCCCTGTATTCAGAGTTTACTGTCAACAATTGCAAACCTCCGGCATAGCGTCACTATAGATTTACAGTGTTTCCCAACCAGGGTGCCTCCAGCTTTTGCAAAACTACAACTCCCAACATGCCCAGACAGCCAACCTCCTGCATAGTGTCACTAAAGAACAGTGTTTCCCAACCAGTGCACCTCCAGCTGATGCAAAACTACAACTCCCAGCATGCCCAGACAGCCGTCCTCCTGCATAGTGTCACTATAGAACAGTGTTTCCCAAGCAGTGCACCTCCAGCTGTTGCAAAACTACAACTCCCAGCATGCCCAGACAGCCGTCCTCCTGCATAGTTTCACTATAGAACAGTGTTTCCCAAGCAGTGCGCCTCCAGCTGTTGCAAAACTACAACTCCCAGCATGCCCAGACATCCGTCCTTCTGCATAGTGTCACTAAAGAACAGTGTTTCCCAACCAGTGCGCCTCCAGCTGTTACAAAACTACAACTCACAGCATGCCCAGACAGCTGTCCTCCTACATAGTGTTACTATAAAACAGTGTTTCCCAAGCAGTGCACCTCCAGCTGTTGCAAAACTACAACTCCCAGCATGCCCAGACAGCCATCCTCCTGCATAGTGTCACTAAAGAACAGTGTTTCCCAACCAGTGCACCTCCAGCTGTTGCAAAACTACAACTCCCAGCATGCCCAGACAGCCATCCTTCTGCATAATGTCACTATAGAACAGTGTTTCCCAACCAGTGCACCTCCAGCTGTTGCAAAACTACAACTCCCAGCATGCCCAGACAGCCTTCGGCTGTCTGGGCATGTTGGGAGTTGTAGTTTTGCAACAGCAGGAGGCACCCTGCTTGGGAAACACTGCTATAGAAAATGCACATAGACAACAAGGCCAGAAACTTACCTGCCTTCACCGGATGCCAAAGTATACGATGACTTTATCTTCCCACCCCAAAAAAAAAGGATCACACTCCTTCTTCCCTGGGCAAGATCTGCAGCTCCTTCAGCTCCAAATCCCCCAGCAGCTTGCTGTCCCCTAACTCCAGGCAGTCAGTGTGCACAGTGTATGTTGTGGGGCATCATTTGATCATGGTGAATTAGAAGAGAGCAGGAGAAATGATAGGAGTAGTGGGAGAAGGAGAGAGGGAGAACAGGAGAGGAGCTGGGGAGAGTGAGCAGAGCTTCCTGCAAGAGAAGAAGGAGAAGAAGAAGAAGGGAAAAAAATGTACGTGTGACAAATTATGCTACCAAGAAACAACACATCATTATCCTTGGGCCTGGGGCTCAGTGAGTCGTAACGAGAGTAATAGGAAATCCACGGTTGGGGAGAGAAACGGTCGTGCATGGCCAGTGGAGAGAGACCATGCGAGGGGGCTGGATGCTGAGGAGCCGGGCAAAATTATGGCTCAAGGCTATTGTAAAAATTGTCGAGCGTAAATGACTGCGATTTCAAACATCTTTGGAAGAAAGAAAAGGGGGGAAACGAAGCCCTCCCCCTCCCCTGTCCTCCTCCTCCTCCCTTTCCCCATCCCTCTCTCATCTCTCTCTCTATAAAGAACCGTCAAGTTTTAGTGCGCATTGCTAATTAGTCAATTTCTCTCTGCCTTCACAGGCGGGCGACTCTGCTGCTGAGCCGAGACTGCTCATTTCTGCCACCAGTTTTTTTTTTTAGCTGTGATCTGGATGAATGAGTAGCTGTCTTATGACAAAAAATAAACTCTTATCCCCTCCTCCCCCCCCCTGACAGAAAGAGGAGATATTGCCTCCCCATCCCTGTCATGCACCCCATGCGCTGTGCAAACTTTCTGGAAGGATGTGCAGTGCTGCTGATCTCCCCCTAACACAACTAAAGACATCTTATTAATAACCCCATCCCTGTTATATGCCCCATGCGCTGTGCAAACTTTCTGGAAGGATGTGTAAGGCTTCTGATCTCCCCCTAACACAAACTAAAGTGTACCTGTCATCAACAACAACTTTTTACATAATATAGATGTATATTTGTAATATACATTGGTTAAAAATGTGTATGTTTTTGTCCCTACAGCTATTGTTTGTGTGTCTCTATGAGGAGTCCAAATACAGGAAGTGAAAGTGGACAAGCAGGCTCTGTACACTGAGGACAAGCAGGGCTCTGTACACTGAGGACAATCAGGGCTCTGTACACTGAGGACAAGCAGGGCTCTGTACACTGAGGACAAGCAGGGCTCTGTGCACTGAGGAAAAGCAGGGCTATGTACACTGAGGACAAGCAGGGCTCTGTACACTGAGGACAAGCAGGGCTCTGTACACTGAGGACAAGCAGGGCTCTGTACACTGAGGACAAGCAGGGCTCTGTGCACTGAGGACAAGCAGGGCTCTGTGAACTTAGGACAAGCAGGGCTCTGTATACTGAGGACAAGCAGTGCTCTATACACTGAGGACAAGCAGGGCTCTGTACACTGAGGACAAGCAGGGTTCTGTACACTGAGGACAAGCAGGGCTCTATACACTGAGGACAAGCAGGGCTCTGTACACTGAGGACAAGCAGGGCTCTGGGCACTGAGGACAAGCAGGGTTCTGTACACTGAGGACAAGCAGGGCTCTGTGCACTGAGGAAAAGCAGGGCTATGTACACTGAGGACAAGCAGGGCTCTGTACACTGAGGACAAGCAGGGCTCTGTACACTGAGGACAAGCAGGGCTCTGTACACTGAGGACAAGCAGGGCTCTGTGCACTGAGGACAAGCAGGGCTCTGTGAACTTAGGACAAGCAGGGCTCTGTATACTGAGGACAAGCAGTGCTCTATACACTGAGGACAAGCAGGGCTCTGTACACTGAGGACAAGCAGGGTTCTGTACACTGAGGACAAGCAGGGCTCTATACACTGAGGACAAGCAGGGCTCTGTACACTGAGGACAAGCAGGGCTCTGGGCACTGAGGACAAGCAGGGTTCTGTACACTGAGGACAAGCAGGGTTCTGTACACTGAGGACAAGCAGGGTTCTGTGCACTGAGGACAAGCAGGGCTCTGTGCACTGAGGACAAGCAGGGCTCTGTACACTGAGGACAAGCAGGGCTCTGTACACTGAGGACAAGCAGGGCTCTGTACACTGAGGACAAGCAGGGTTCTGTACACTGAGGACAACCAGAGCTCTGTACACTGAGGACAAGCAGGGCTCTGTACACTGAGGACAAGCAGGGCTCTGTACACTGAGGACAACCAGAGCTCTGTACACTGAGGACAAGCAGGGCTCTGTACACTGAGGACAAGCAGGGCTCTGTACACTGAGGACAAGCAGGGCTCTGTACACTAAGGACAACCAGAGCTCTGTACACCGAGGACAAGGAGGGCTCTGTAGACTGAGGACAAGCAGGTCTCTGTACACTGAGGACAACCATAGCTCTGTACACTGAGGACAAGCAGGGCTCTGTACACTGAGGACAAGCAGGGCTCTGTACACTGAGGACAAGCAGGGCTCTGTACACTGAGGACAAGCAGGGCTCTGTACACTGAGGACAAGCAGGGCTCTGTACACTGAGGACAAGCAGGGCTTTGTACACTGAGGACAAGCAGGGTTCTGTACACTGAGGACAAGCAGGGCTCTGTACACTGAGGACAAGCAGGGTTCTGTACACTGAGGACAAGCAGGGTTCTGTACACTGAGGCTCAAAAACACGCCCCTGGCTCACACAGCAGGATGATTGAAAAGCCAGGTGCCTGCACAGATCCCTGCTTCTCCTGTGCTCACTTCCTGTATTTGGACTCCTCACAGAGACACAGGTAATAACTGCAGGGACAGCATTTTTTCACTCCAAAAAAAATACACATTTTTTAATCGATGTATATTACAAATATACATACAATGGTATTATCTACATTACATCAAAAGTTTTTGTTGGCGACAGGTACACTTTTATAATCCCATCCCTGTTATATGCCCCATGAGCTGTGCAAACATTTGGAAGGATGTGTAATGCTGCTGATCTCCCCCTAACACAGACAAAAGATTTCTTATCAATAACCCCATCCCTGTTATATGCTCCATGCACCGTGCAAACTTTCTGGAAGGATGTGCAATGCTGCTGATTAGTGATGAGCGGCAGGGGCCATATTCAAATTTGTGATATTTTGCAAATATATAGACGAATATTCGTCCTATGTTCGTGAAATTCGCATATTCGCTATGTTCGTTCTCTTTTTTTTTTCATGCGAAAATTCATAAAGAAATTCGCATAGTGCGCATGCGTGTTTATATTTTTCACCTAAAAGAAAGGAAGAACCAGTGTCCTCTGGCTGGAAGAGGCAATATTTGCAAATATTTGCACAAAAAAAAAAATATTCATCATTATGAATATATATCCCTATGTTCTAAATATTAGCGAAATCGTGAAGTAACAATATTCACGGTTAAAATTCACATTTCGAATATTTGCGCTCCACACTACTGCTGATCTCCCCTGACACAAAATAAAGACATCTAATTCTAATTAATAACCCTATATCTGTTATATATACAAACCTTCAGGAAGGATGTATAGTGCTGCTGATTTTCCCATAATACAGCATAAGGTCTTATTAATGGTCCTACCCCTGTTATATGCACCATACACCGTGCAAACTTTCTAGGAGGATGTGCAGTGCTGCTGATCTCTCCCTAAAAAGACAAAGGAGGCCTTATAAATAACCCATCCATGTTACCACATATGCCCCATGCCCTGTGCCAACTTTCTGAAAGGTGGGAAGTACACACAGTAAAGACTCCTTATTAATAACCTCATCCCTGTTATGTACCCTGTGTACTATACAAAGTTATTATGGGAATGTATAAGCGTTACCGCTGCCTGGACACATTAAGGCTATATCATTACCCCAACCCTGCCATGTACCCCACGCACATGTAAACTTTCTGTAAGAATGTATTGCTGATTCTACCCCCTTAGGGACTTCAGTATTGTTACGCCTAGCGCTCCGGGTCCCCGCTCCTCCCCGGAGCGCTCACGGCGCCTTTCTCCCTGCAGCTCCCCGGTCAGCGCTGACCGGGAGCGCTGCCCTGTCATGGCCGTTGGGGATGCGATTCGCACAGCGGGACGCGCCCGCTCGCGAATCGCATCCCAGGTCACTTACCCGTTCCCGTCTCCTGCGGTCATGTGCTGGCGCGCGCGGCTCCGCTCTCTAGGGCGCGCGCGCGCCAGCTCCCTGAGACTTAAAGGGCCAGTGCACCAATGATTGGTGCCTGGCCCAATTAGCTTAATTGGTTCCCATCTGTTTCCTGGCTATATCTAGTCTCCTCCCTTGCACTTCCTTGCCGGATCTTGTTGCCCTAGAGCCTAGTGAAAGCGTTTTTGTGTGTTTATACCCTGTGTACCAGAACTTTGCTATCTCCCCTGACTACGAACCTTGCCGCCTGCCCCCGACCTTCTGCTACGTCCGACTTTGCTTCTGCCTACTCCCTTGTACCTCGCCTATCTTCAGCAGCCAGAGAGGTGAGCCGTTGCTAGTGGATACGACCTGGTCACTACCGCCGCAGCAAGACCATCCCGCTTTGCGGCGGGCTCTGGTGAAAACCTGTAGTGTCTTAGAACCGGTCCACTAGCACGGTCCTCGCTATCCCTCTCTGGCACAGAGGATCCACCTCCTGCCAGCCGGCATCGTGACAAGTATATGTTGTTTTGTACGTCATGCTTTGTGCCTTGTGTTGCTACAACCCCCTACCCCCCCCCCCCCCCCCATACGCACAGATATTACTATCAACCCCTGTTATGTATCTCAGGCACTGTGCTGACTTTATTTATTTGTGGTACTGCCCCCTCCTAACTCAATTTACCACATATTTCCTATTATCAGTCTCTTGGTCTGTCCTAACTTTCTCTGCGGATGTGTTGTGCCACCCTATATACATAAAATAAGTAGATATGATCATCCCAATTATGTGCCCCATACACTGCGGCTAACCTTCTGTGTTGCTGCCCCTGATTCAGAATAGGGACCCTCTCATACATCTCACGCACTTTGCTAACTGTCTGTTCTGTTGCCCCCTAAATAATATGGAGATGGTACCTTCCAAATTAACTTTCTGTACAGCCATGTGCTGCTGCTCCCCCCTCCCCCATCAATAATCATATATAACCACATCATCCCTGACATGCTCCCCACCATGCACTGTATTCCTGTACAGCCATGTGCTGCCGATTCCCCTAATACAATAATCATATATAACCATCCCTGTCATACAGACCATATTTTGTGTTGTCTCTATTGACATGCTCTGCTCCCCTATCCCTTTAAAGGGCAACTCCAGTGGAAAACAAATGTTTGCAAATCAACTGGTGCAAGAAAGCTAAACAGATTTGTAAATCACTTCTATTTCAGTACCTATCAGCTGCTGTATACTACAGATATACTAAAGAGAAATTTGTGAAGTTCTTTCCAATCTGACCACAGTGCTCTCTGCTGACACCTTTGTCCGTGTCAGGAACTGTCAAGAGCAGGAGAGGTTTTCTATGGGGATATGATTCTAATCTGGACAGTTCAGACAGGGGTGTCAGCAGGTGAGAGCACTGTTGTCAGACAGAAAAGAAATTCTGTACGATAATTTCTCTGTTTTATACAGCAGCTAATAAGTACTGGAAGGATTAAGATTTTTAATAGAAGTAATTTCCAAATCTGTTTTACTTTCAGGCACCAGTTGATTTCAAAACCTTTGTTTTCTACTTGTTTCCACCGGAGTTCCCCTTTAAGCTGGCTCTAAAGATCCTCTAATAAGTTTCTGCTACCTGTTTCCTCACTCGTCACCCTCATTGGGATCAAATACTGACGCTTGTTCTTATAACAGTCAGAAAACCAATTTACTTCATAAGAAGCCTACATGTAAAAACAACATGCTACTCTACCTCTGTGACAAAACAGCATTTGGTGAGCATTTTTGTTTAGGAAAATCAAATGGTTGTCGATATAGAAAAGAAGAAGAAAAATACAATCCTTTGGTCGAAAACCAACAATCTGATTTTTTTTTTATCATGACAAGTTTCCATTACAATAAATGACGGTCCCATAAAAAATGAGAGGCAAAATGGTTTTGTACAGTGTTGGTCATCTAGCAAACAACATCCTTGGTGTGTGGTGATCTGTCTCATGGGGAATTACAGTGACTCTCTCTGTTCATATAATATCAGGTACTTAAAGGGGTACACCCCAAAACATAGGGGTTAAGATGTCCGATCGTGGTGCTCCCGCCACTGGGAACCCCGGCGATCTCCCTGGTGCACCCCAGACACCTGGATGACTGGTGATGGGGGGAAGAGACTTGTGACATCATGGCTACACCCCACTTGTGATATTACAGCCACGCCCTTCAATGTAAGTCTATGGCAGGGGGCGTAACAGCTGTCATGCCCCCTCCCATAGACTTGCATTGAGGGGACGTGGCCGTGAATTCACAAACCTTAGGCGCGGCACCTGATGCTCTTAAAGAACCCTCGGTGCAGCAGGGAGATCACGGAGGTACCAAGCGGCGGGACCCCTACTATCAGACATCTTATCCCCTATCCTTTGTCTTGGGGATAAGATGTCTACAGGCGGAGTACTCCTTTAATATGCAACCCTGACTTTCCTTGTTCAATAGGATTGCACTAGCATCAAAAACTGCCAATGCAATCGCAGCCATTGTCATGACTACAGAATAATGCTTTCAGGTATACATATGGGAAAAGTAGTAGTAGTCTAAGATAGCCCCCTGTGCTGCCACCGAATCATAAACTTCATATCAATCTTTCCTATGGAGTTGGTGAACATAGACAGGTGACACCGCTCACTTATGTGCTGTCTACAGGGTCGTATTTAGCGCTTGTATTGCCCTAAGCACTAGGATTGAATACACCCCATTAGGGGGATTCCACAAGTGTAGGCATTTTTTCATGCATTCATCTGGACCTTCAAGTCACTCATCTCATCAAACCTTTAAAAAATCTGTCTTCAAATATTTCTTGGCACAAGTTTCAACTTCTTGTTCAGTGGTGGTCGGGGCTCTGCCTTCCTTACCTTGGCCATGTCTCTAAGCACGGATCACTGGTTTGAGTGTTGAATGGTCTTAGCATTGTTGGAATAAAGGGCCTTGCATTTCACTCGGCTGGTTCTTCTTTCTACATTTTGGTAATTTTTACGTTTGAGTCTTCTCCAATCTTTTTTTCTCAACACGTTTCTTACCACCCTGTAAACCATTTGATGGTTCTGTGATCATGCCCCAATATCTTACCAATTTCAAGAGTGCTGCCCTCTGAAAGACTTTTCACAATTTTTGTCTTTTAAAAACCTTTAAATCTTGTTATGTTCATTATGTTTGATGATATGGTGAATATTTTACTTGTCTAATAATTGTGCACACAGTGTTGTGCTTGAGATTTCTCAATATTTGCAGCCAGCAACTTGACTTGCCACAGCTTTAGGGTAGGGTCACATGTAGTGCATCTGCAGCGGATTTGACCCAGCGGATTTGCTACTGACCATCCCTAGAGTGTGCCTACTTCTATGCCCTGCTTTGTCTGCTCGTAGCAGCAATGCACCGCTACGAGCAGACACACAGTAATCTACGAGTCGCTGCCCGCATGCGCATTGTACTCACAGACATCGCAGCTGCTCTCTGCTTAGCTCAGGGAGCAGGGGGAGCGACCACAATGTCTGTGAGAACACTGCGCATGCGTGTGGTGAGTTGCAGATCACTGTGTGTCTGCTCATAGTGGTGGATTGCGCTACAAGCAGACAAAGCAGGGCACAGCAGGAGGCAGTCTCTAGGGACAGTCAGTAGCACATCTGCAGCTTCAAATACGCTGCAGATACGCTTGGTATCACCCTACCCTAAAGCAGCATCTTCAGGCACCGGCTGCAATAGAGAGATGTGTGTGGCAGCCACAGGCTATTGGCACAGCATGTAAGAGCAGCCAAAGGGGGGATCTTTTTTCTTTGGGGCACTGCATATTGGCAGCAGCTACTCACTGAAGTGTTCCCCCTCAACACTGCTGCCCTATACATGGGCCTACAGATGCCTCATGACAAATACAGTTCTGGCTGCTCACCCTCCTCAGTGTCAGGCAGCAAGTGGACTCCAAAGTACATCAACTAGATAACTAGTTAATCATTATTTGTTTAAAATAAACAATTTCTTTATAATATTGAGGAGCTTTAAGGTCTCAATTTTTAATATTCTGATGTGTCACATTTAGATTGGGGCCACAAATGTTCATTTTTTTTTCAACCTTTTTCTTATAAAAAGTTTCAGGGCTGGACAGGAAAACAATAGGCATGGATGATTGCACTGGATTGTTATATATTGTGTACAGCTGGTAGCCATCTGTACTGGAAAAGTACATGTAACATGTAGTGACGATGAAACTATGCCATAGTGACAATGAAACTATACAGTAGCACAGGCTAGAGATATATACCTTGGGCAATAGTCCTTAAATAGGCACTGTCATTTGAACAAACTGTCCATATATCCATAGTAAAAGCCACTATACTTTGCAATATATCTTATAAGATAAAAACACTACCTTCTGCTGCTATCAAACTTTTTCTCTCTTTCTCCTCTTCTGTGAGTCTGTATTTCACTCTGAAAATCAGCTCAGCTTTGTCTTGTGTCTGCAGGACAAGCCAATACAAGTCTAAAGAGAAGAGAGGCGAAAGCTCCACCCACCAGCTCTTGGAGAATTGCAAATTAGAAGTGAAGCCTGGAGAGCAGAAATCTACTAAACAATACCATCTACAAGTAATAAAATGGCCATAAATAGTGCAAAGTCACTTGAAATGACAGGTATGCTTTAAGTATACAACTGAACCAATCATGAGATTTTGCCATATTTTGGCAATGCGTTATTTTTGTAAAATCTTCTTCCTTACCACGAATGGTTCCTTTTAAGTTGATATGAACATGGCTTTAGACCAGTGTTTCCTAGCCAGTGTGCCTCCAGCTTTTGCAAAACTACAACTCCTAGCTTGCCCTGCCAGCCAACAGCTGTCCCAGTATGCTGGGAGTTTTGGTTTTGCAACAGCTGCAGACACACTGGTTAGGAAACACTTTTCTAAAACTATTATTTACCTTCTTACCACTGCCTCCGATTATCATTTTACAGCTACAACAAGTCGCCATAGAAATGTGCAGCACAACAGGTGTCTAGGCAAAAAACGTTGCAAATTACTTAAGCGATTGGCGGTTATAAGATATTCACTTTACATCTTTTCGTTTATCTTCCTGTAGACTGTCACATTGCCGATAACTCTCCTGTTCTTTGACCAGTTGGGTAACAGGCTCTTGCAGAGCAGTACAGAAATGGTAAATGAATTGAGCAGTTTTCTCGCTTTCTGTCCCCTGCACTACACACGATTTATGATCTTGTTTGAAAGCAGATTTTCTCCATCGTTTTGTCTGGTTAGACAGGCGGCTCGTAACTTCGATGTCAGCTTTTCTTCGGCCCAGAGTGGTTTAGGAGAAGGCACTTTTTATGGAAAAGATTAGCATTTTGTCAGATTTGCTTTTCACTTTCCCGGCTTTGCGTTGCTGAAGTTTGAGTCTAATTGCTTGAAACGTCTGTGTATTTCTGTCAGTGTAACCTTTAAACTTTCTATCACATCTGATATTTAAACCTTGTTCACACACAGCAGTAGTGGACAGCTGACACATGATTAATAGCTTCTGGAGCCATTTAAAAAAAAAATATTTTTGTACATTGATATTTCCAGAATAGAGCAGCATCTTTTTTGCTAACCTGCTTTATAGTATGCAGTGTTCCATGTCTTTTTTTTCTGCTTTTCCCTGCTATATGTTATACTGTACTTGTATTTTGACAGTTTTAGTAAATTAAAATATAGAAGCATGGTTTAGCAGTCATAAGTCTTGATTTGCAGGATTTTTAAATTCTGTAATTTTTTTTGTAGCCACATAATATGGCACTGGGATATATACAAAATGAGAAACACGACCTCTTGTTCCAAGCTGCTAATTTTTTTAAGTGAAAAACAAATATAAAGGTAGATGACGCGTTTCAAGGGATAACCCCTCTTCATCAGATCAGGGTTTTCTCCATTTGTGAGGTGAGCGGCCATAAGACAGAGATCCTGGTTTCCTGTGTGCTTTTACACCTTACCTTGCTGAGGGTAATACACGAGGCCCCATCCTCTGATCTTCTTTTATTTTCCTTTACACATAATATGGCAGGTAACTTCAAAATTGTGTGTCCAATGAATAGAATGGACCAATGGAAAAATAAGCCCACTATATGTGGGTCTTGTTTCTGGATGAAGGTAGCTTCTCCTATGTGGTGAAAGGGTTGTAAGAGTCATACAAGTATAATACAGGCACACTATTGCTCTCGTATTATTTGATGCTATTGTTTTGAGTGATTAGACCCATGGTTGGGCAGGATTTGCAGCCATAATACAGGCACCAAAATTCCACCGTGTTTTGCTTGTGTGAATCCAGCCTAAGGTTATTGAGAGCAAAATTTAAGCGACAACATTGTTAGATCCAGTGAGCATATTGAATAGATGCCTGATAGGTGCTGATCCTACCTTTGAGTCCATGGACCCCTGCTCACTAAATCTCACTCACTGCATTCACCATACACTTCAATGGAGAAGTGGCCTCTCTTAGCATTTAATGTTAATGGCTACCTGTCATCACTTTCATGCTGCCCAAACCATGTGTCATTTGGGCTGTCTCCAGCGGTTTCTTATTGCCTCACTATCCTTGGTTAGCTCCCCTTTGGATATAGGGAGAGATCTATTAAGCAAGGCTGGTGGGGCAGGCAGAAGCCAGAGGGGACCTCCCCAATAATTTGTGGTGTAGGCAGCATGAAAGTGATGACACGTTACCTTTAAATCCTATGTGAGTTATAGAAAGAGCTGGAAACAAGCACATCTACCTCTTCACTGTAATGTATTCAAATTATGGTGGTTGGTAAATGATGAATAAGGCTCACAGGACCTGTTAATATGCCATAAGTACCTAAGATATGAATGCCCCTTGACATATATATATATATATATATATATATATATATAATTTCAGAGATATATATTTAACAAAACAGTACTACTAATGCAAATTTTGTGAGATTTTGATGCAGGGGTGTTGCCAGCACTGGTCCAGCGCCCATGTTATCGTGCATCCGTCACCTTTTTACAATGCACTCGCATGAATACAATGACAGAACAGAGAGAACTGTCAGCACCTTATTCCACCATCCACTCTTAGAGGTTGTAGACACTTCAGGCCCAAGTGTGACATTTCCTAACTCTCTGATAGATACCAAGCGTGCAGAGAAGGTGCTGATTCTATACAGCATTTGCATAGAGCTGTAAGGTTAGATTTGGCCAGGAGTAGTAGAATCATTTCCCTAATGCACCATAATGTGAGGCAGAAACTTTGCCCACATCTAGCAATTGCCTTTAAACATTGTTATTTTATTATTAGTAATAATTTCCCTGTTTATTCAATATCCTAGATAGAATAGGCTATAGTGTAGCTGTTTGTAAGAAATGAATCTGAATATGTCCCTACATATATACAGAGCCAGCCACAGACATATGTGGCAGCAGCAGAACATGGTGGATAACCAGGCAGTGGCAGGAGTTTCCTTTTATGTATTTCTACTGCTGTTTCTGCCGAAGGGCTTTTCACCATCCTATTCTTGCTCTTCTAGTTGATGTCATAAAACAGGACAATTTTGATATATATCAAAGTATCCTACATTGGACTCTCCCAACACACGTTTGTTTACAGTATAAAATGTGTCTGCATATAAAATATTGCTGTGTTCCTGATCTAAGAACAAGCTATTACTATGAGCTCCTGTTCTCAGAGCAGTCTATTGCTCTACAGCCAAGATTGGATCCAGTCCCAGCTTTTTAACCCTTTGATCACCTCAGTCATGCATGACTGTATCATGATTAAAGGTTATTAGCTTTCCAGGTGACCTGATCGAGGAGTCGGGGACCTGCGCACAGTGATACCTGGGGACCCAGAAAGGACCCCCCATAGCTTTCTGTAGACTTAGCCTGCTGATAGGACAAACTAAGTGTTGCTTTAGCAGTAGCCTGTGTTATAGTGACACAGAGAATAATGTATGAGCAAGTATACTAATACATTAGTTTAACATAGAGATGGCAACTGGTAATTGCTTAATGGGCATTACATTTTTTTTTTTTAAAGAGAGTGTCAACAAGAAAACAGACAAGCAGAACAACAAAAGTGACAGTGGCGCTGGATCCGCTACATAACAGACACAGTCAGTGCCTCATTCTCATCATATTAACCCATTCACCCCTGGTGCAGTGCTCACTCAAGTCATGGTCTCCTGAGTAGAGATGAGCGAGCTGAGCCTGGTGAACCCGATCTCACTCAGAGCTTTGGGGTGACAGCGGCTTGTCAAGCTTTTGAAGTTTGCTAGGCTCAAGTCCATAAAAGCTATCACATTACAAAACCTAGCAAGCTAAGCAAGACAGTGGGCTGACCTATATTTTAACTAAATATGCATTTAAAAGCATTGAGAGTAAAGACAGACTTGCCATCTTTTGCAAAGCTATGTGTATTTTCTGGGTTTAATCAAACATATAGTATTTCTACCCGAGTTTAACATAACTGCGCATTTAAAACGTTAGGAGTGAATGCAAAATAGCCATCTAAGTCCAAGTTATGTGTATTTTCTGGGTTTAATCAAACATATAGTATTTCTACCTGGGTTTAACATAACTACACATTGACAACATTGAGAGCTTATGCTAAATAGTACTCTAAGGTCAACTTGCCTGTATTTTGCCTGTATTTATGCTGGCAGGTATCTGCCAACAAAAAGAGATGCTTTATGAACCTTTATTTTAGTGTTAAAAAGCATACAAAATTTGCTAGTGCAGTGTGCTTTTAAATAAGCTGTTAGATACCATGGGTTACTGCGTGCCGCCATACCTTTGACATTAACTTGGCCTTAAAACCACTTTAAAATTACTTAGCTGTGTTATACAGAGCTGTAGAGCTCTTAGTAAGTGTTATAAACCAGTTTTGAAGCTTTTTTAATTGCTGGTTCTCAAAGAAGCTTTTGAAAACTTTGCTCCTGAGTAGTCTTTAGTGAGTAAATTATGGTAGAATGTGTCAAAGGATGTCCATGACCACCAAACATCATAGATTATGTGGCCCCTAGGAGACCCTCAAAGAGGAAAGTGTCTTTTTCTTGATTGGTCACATCCTCTTTGCTGTTAAAGGGGTACTCCGGTGAAAAACTTATTTTTTAAACTCAACTGGTGCCAGAAAGTTAAACAGATTTGTAAGTTACTTCTATTAAAAAATCTTAATCCTTCCTGTACTTATTAGCTGCTGAATACTACAGCGGAAATTCTTTTCTTTTTGAAAGAGCACAGTGCTCTCTGCTGACATCTCTGTCCATTTTAGGAACTGTCCAGAACAGCATATGTTTGCTATGGGGATTTCCTTTTACTCTGGAGAGTTCCTAAAATGGACAGATATCTCAGCAGAGAGCACTGTGCTCATGAAGTCAGCAGACAGCTCTGTGTTTCAAAAGGAAAATAATTTCCACTGTAGTATTTAGCAGCTAATAAGTACAGGAAGGATTAAGATTTTTTAATAGAAGTCATTTACAAATCTGTTTAACTTTCTGGAACCAGTTGATTTAAAAAAAAAAAGTTTTTCACCGGAGTACCCCTTTAAGTAGCATAATATCTGTGCATGATTTTTCTTCTACAGGGAAGCTGCAAAGCAAGGGGTGGGGATCGTGGAAAGAGTCATGGTAGACACAAACATCAGACCCTTCTATCCTGTTACCATAGTGGTGTCCCATTTTAGTTCTTCTACAGTTTGTGCAGTGGCCCAGCCCAACTTTTTCAGCTGCTACCCATTATTGCTACAAATTACTAACAGCAGTGGGGCAGGCCGCACACACAGGTACGGTCCGTCCACACAGCACAGGCCTGCTACTGGTGGCACGGACCGCCAAACTGGTGCAAAAAAATTAAAAAAGATGCATATAATCTGTGAAAAAGCGCCTGCACCACAAAAAAATGCTGATAAGTACTACGGGACTGATCAGCGGCGGGGGGGGGGGGGGGGGGGGGGGGCTTTTAGCTAACGGTGGCCGGCCACTCTTATATATGGAAGAGGGACGGCCACAAAGTGTAGCAAAAACAAAAATGTCTGTGGCCAGAAAAAAAAGCTGGGGGCAGACTGCAGCGACCCTGTAGGGCTCGGGTCACGCAGCTAAAGGTGCTGCGAACCCGCGGACACCTACAGACGGTACGCTGACAAAAAAATTAGCTCTTTTTACCACCTAAATCTGTCCCTGCCTCATCTAAAGCTGTCCCTAATGGCTACCCTGCCAGGGGGCACAGAAACAGGGGGCACTTTTTTCACACTGAGGGAGTAGAAGCAGCACGGGGCTCCGTCCTCCTCAGACACAAAATGGTGCCGATCAGAACGGAGCAACATACTCCATCTCTCCTCCCCCCTCCTCATACACTGTAATTGGTGTGGTCACTACGACAGCCCAATCACAGCTGTCCTGGGGAGGGGGGGGCAACACTGCCACCTCCCAGGACAGTACGGAGGAGGAATGTTGGTGTATATTACACCACTTATCATCCTCCTCTTCCAGGTCATGGGGTCACATCTGACCCCAATGACCCGGAATCGCTGCAGATTGCCAGTCTGAATTGACCGACGATCTGTGGCGATCGCCAATATGGGGGGTCCTCAGGACCCCACTCGGCGATGTGCCGGGATGCCTGCTGAATGATCTCAGCAGGCATCCCAGTCCTTAATGGTTGGGGATGCAGGGCGTATGTATATGCTCTGCATCTCCAAGAGGTTAATGTGAAACAGTATGGGATTTTATTGGTATTTATTGGTAAAAATACGCATTGTGTAATCCCAGCTTCATGCCAGGCTAGACACAAATTAATACTTATAAGCACATGTAATTGTTAATATCACCAAAGGTCCCACCTGCTCCACTAAGACAGTTTCCTTTGGAGAAAGTAGTCAAACCTCCTTTTATTTATTAGCTGTAGAAAAATCAATGTATTTATTATACATAGGAAACTTCACATTTCTATTGAAGCTGCAGCTATTGAACTGTGGAAATCATTGCAGTGTTGAGACTGATTGTAAAATGGCAGCTCTGCCTATTCTATCTTCCGCTGAAGATTAGTGTATTTCAGCTAGAAAATGAGAAACTTTTTTTCTCTTATTTTTTATTTCCCTGCATTGGATCAGCATATTTAGGGTTTCATTCTTCTTTTTTTTTTTTTTTTACCTTTTCAACTATTTAGATGTGAAGAGTGATGTGTGGCCAATATATGAGCTCAAACATCCAAAAACCAACCAGTAAACTGCTGCCATGTATGCTATATAACGTAGTGCCTAATGCCCGCGTGCACATGTAGCAGACGCTGATGCATCAAGCGCACTTACTGTCATCTGTGAACCAAAACTATTATATTTCTTGATAATTTGACCTATTTTTATGTATCTTTTATTGAGCCTACATACAGCATATCTAATGCATTATACTACATTGATAACAATCAGGTCCGGACTGGGGATGAAAACCAGCCCTGGAAATTATTGCATACCAGCCCCACAGCATTGTGCTCAAAAAATTAAGGAAACACTTAAACATCACAATATAACTTCAAGTCAATCACACTTGAAATCACTGTGAAATCACACTGTCCACTCTGGAAGCAACATTGATTCACAAGCAATTTCACACGCTGGTGTGAAAATGGAACAGACAACATGTGAAAATTATAGGCAATTAGCAAGACACCCCTGGTAAAGGAGTGGTTCTTCAGTTGGTGACCACAGACCAAAATCTCAGTTCCTATGCTTCCTGGCTGATGTTTTGGTTACTTTTGAATGTTGGTGGTGCTTTCACTATAGTGGTAGCATGAGAAGGAGTCTACAACCCACACAAGTGGCTCAGGTAGTGCAGCTCATCCAGGATGGCACATCAATGTGAGCTGTGGCAAGAAGGTTTGCTATGTCTGTCAGCGTAGTGTCCAGAGCATGGAGGTGCTACCAAGAGACAGGCTAGTACATCAGGAAACGTTGAGGAGGCTTTGGGGGGGCAACAACCCAGCAGCAGGACCGCTACCTCTGACTTTGTGCAAGGAGGAGCAGGAGGAGCACTGCCAGAGCCCTGCAAAATGACCTCCAGCAGGCCACAAATGTGCATGTGTCCACTCAGATGGTCAGAAACAGACTCCATGAGGGTGGTATGAGGGCCCGACATCCACAGCCCAACACCATGCCGGATGTTTGGCATTTGCCAGAGAACACCAAGATTGGCAAATTCGCCACTGCCACCCTGTGCTCTTCACAGATGAAAGCAGGTTCATACTGAGCACATGTGACAGACGTGACAGAGTCTAGAGACGCTGTGGAACGTTCTGCAGCCTGCAACGTTCTGCTGCCCAGTTTTCACATCTCCCATCCGGATCCGGTCCCCATATGTAACAGTCGTGGTGTGAATGCACCCTTAGCTAGGTATATGTTTCCCCCTACCCCTTTTATGTTAGATAGATAGACAGGCTCTGCTCCTCCTTTCCACCCTCAATATATAGATAGATATTCACTCAGGCAGATAGGTTGTAAGCAGGCTTCAGCCACTACCACCCCCCCTTTCCACCCTCTGTCAAGCATGGACGGGCCATTGCCAGCCCAAGGGGTGGGTGGCCTACTGGGAATTTACCCGGTATCCCGGTAGGCCAGTCCGGCCCTAAGAACATTGCATTTGTGAAATTAATGTTGTATGTGTCTAAATGGGAATTTATAACTATATTAACTACAGTGTAGTAGGGTTGTTACAGATTTAAACTGCAGATGGAAACACAATGCTTTATAATCTGTTAGATTAGTGTTTCCCAACCAGTGTGCCTCCAGCTGTTGCAAAACTATAACTCCCAGCATGCCTGGATAGCCAAAGGCTGTCCGGGCATGCTGGAAGCTGTAGTTTTAAAACAGCTGGAGGCAGACTGGTTGAGAAACACTGAGTTGGACGTTTTATAGAGTAGAAGTCACTCAGTAGCAAGGTACACTGAAATATACCTTAGTTGGCATTTATGAGGCATCATGGCTGTAATTGTTATGGGGCACCAACTAATACTGCTTTGGAGACCATACAGCAAACAATTTTGTGGGTGTGGTATGAATACACTTAAAGAGGACCCGTGATCAACCCCCAAAAAATAGATAGCAATATCTTAAAATAGCTTATTGTACCCTGATCCTATGCCTTTTTACAGTTTCTTGATACACCCTTCCATACCTGAGATATGAGGATTAAAATAGTGTGACAATTCCGAGAGTCAGTCAGATGGGCATGAACTTAATTTTAATAATGGGTGGGCTTATACAATCAGGGAAGGTGTATAAGGCATACACGTCCCTCAATGTGCAACATTCACACCCCCTGACTCTATGCCCCAGCCAAAAAAAACATTACCATTCAGGGAACTGATTCCCTGAATAGTCAGACAATCTATAAACCCTAACAGAAGGGCTTATCAAGAAATGGTGTGTGATCAGGGCTCCCTAAGCTATGAAAGAGTACCTATCATCAAACCATATTTTCTAAACTAACTCAGATTATTTTCCCTAACTACTCCTAACACCCCTCCTGCCCTTAAAAATGTTTCCAAGCTTTAAAAAGCTGTGTATCTTATCTTTTCCCTTTCTCACATTGTTCAAGCTCCCGGCAGGAGAAAGCGGGCGTTCCCCAGCAGGCACGATGTCACGGAAGCCTACGAGAGCTGTGCCTCCCCATGCCCTGCACGCACTTCCTGAGTTTGGTCTCCTGCCAGGTCGGGAAGAGACCGAACTGTGTGACTTGTGCAAGGAACAGAACAGAGCCACCTAGTGGCCATTTTTTCCAACACATTAAAAACAAATAAAGGTTGAGAACTTTAACAGCAAGTAAATAGCAAAGTGTCTTATAATTACATAAAAAGCAATATATTAAAATATTAGTTTGGTGACAGGTACTCTTTAATAGCAGTAAAATCAAATTTTTTATAGGTTGGCCACATCTGTGGCTAACAATTTAGCAAGTACACTTAACTTTGAATTTGCACCAGAAATGTACAGCATATTCTTAGATCCATTATTCTGTTCTCCCCATGCTGGTGTAAGCTTATTGTGCATCTTCTCCTATACTTTGAACACATATTGATGTGATAATCAGCTAAAATTAGTCTTAATGTGACATGAGGAAATTAGAGATTAGGTAGAGGTGGAAGAACTGTTTTCTCTATTATAAATTCATTAAAATGTGATTCATTTGAGCATCAGAAAGGAAATGGACTGATGTAATGTGTGTCATTGTGCTTCCTTGTATATAGTTTGCAGCAGGTCCAGAAAACTGAGGAGTAAATGCAGGTACAGATGTGTAGCTTACTTTGAAGAAATCATTTGGCATTGAGCACTAAAAAGAATGTAGAATCTAGAAAAGACAAAATTCATTCACCTTTTTATAAAACGTTTGATGTGTGGCTACATCTTGGGTATCAGGATGATAGAAAAAGTACAAAGGAAGACAGCCAGATGTATAGCTGAGCTTAGCTATGAGGAAAGTTTGCAAAACTAGGGCCTGATCTTAGGGAGGACATAGGGGACATGTGCTCCATGGTTATTGTGTTTTTTATTTAATGGACACGGTTATTTGCACTGTGGTATCAGATACCTTTAGTTCAGCAGATACCTTTAGTTCAGAATACCTTCTCTTTATGCCTTCTTGACTTGCTTCCATTCATGTACATTTACACTATATAAGCAATGCTGTCCGCAAATGTTTTATTTTTAATAGGTTAACATTAGATAGAAACATAGAATGTGTCGGCAGATAAGAACCATTTGGCCCATCTAGTCTGCCCAATACTCTGAATACTATGAATAGTCCCTGGCCCTATCTTATATGAAGGATGGCCTTCTGCTTATCCCATGCATGCTTAAACTCCTTCACTGTATTTGCAGCGACCACTTCTGCAGGAAGGCTATTCCATGCATCCACTACTCTCTCAGTAAAGTAATACTTCCTGATATTACTTTTAAACCTTTGCCCCTCTAATTTAAAACTATGTGCTCTTGTGGTAGTTTTTCTTCTTTTAAATATGCTCCCCTCCTTTACCGTGTTGATTCCCTTTATGTATTTAAATGGGCACTCTCATTAAAACTAATTTTTGCTATTGCACTCCTTATGGTAAATGAAAAATATTTCTAATATACTTTGTTTAAAAAAAATGAAGTTTTCTATGTTTTATTAGTCCTTAAAAAAGCTCAAGAGCACATTTTCCCCCAACTGATACACAGACTTTGGACCAAGTCCGAACACAGGAAGTGCTGAGGGGGGGGGGGGGGGGTGTCCAGCCAACAGCATATGGCAGTTATGTGTGAGAGGAGCTATGATTGAATGAGGCTGGACAACCCCCCCCCCCCTTTGCACTCCAGGCGGCACTTCCTGTGTTCGGACTTTGGTCCTGAGTCTGTGTATGAGTTGGAAAATGTGCCCTTGGGCTTTTTTAAGCACAAATAAAATATAGAAAACTTAATTTTTTTTAAACAAAGTATATTAGAAATATTTTTCATTTACCATAAGGAGTGCAATAGCAAAAATTAGTTTTAATGAGAGTGACCCTTTAAAAGTTTCTATCATATCCCGTCATTCTCTTCTTTCTTCCAAGCTGTACATGTTAAGGTCCTTTAACCTTTACTGGTAAGTTTTATCCTGTAATCCATGTACTAGTTTAGTAGCTCTTCTTTGAACTCTCTCTAGAGTATCTATATCCTTTTGGAGATACAGCCTCCAGTACTGTGCACAATACTCTATGTGAAGTCTCACCAGTGTTCTGCACAGCGGCATTAGCACTTCTCTCTTTCTACTGCTAATAGCTCTCCCTATACATCCAAGCATTAGTATTTCCTGCTGCTCTATTACATTGTCTTCCTACATTTAAGTCTTCTGAAATAATTACTCCTAAATCCCTTTCCTCTGATACTGAGGTCAGGAGTGTATTACATATTCTATATTCTGCCCGAGGGTTTCATGCCCCAGGTGTATTATCTTGCACTTATTCACATTAAATTTCAGTTGCCAGAGTTCTGACCATTCTTCTAGTTTTTCTAAATCCTTTTGCATTTGGCGGATCCCTCCAGGAACATCAACCCTGTTACATATTTTTGTGTCATCAACAGAAAGACATACCTTACCATCGAGACCTTTTGCGATCACTAATGAAGATATTAAGCAATATTGGTCCCAGTACAGATCCCTGAGGTCCCCACTGGTAACAAGGCCAGTACATAGCAGACAGCATTACTCAAAGGGGTACTCCACTGGAAAACATTTATTTTATTTTTTTTAAATCAACTGGTGCCAGAAATTTTAACAGATTTGTAAAGGACTTCTATTTAAAAATGTATCAGCTGCTGTATACTACAGAGGAAGTTCTTTTCTTTTTGAATTTCTTTTTTGTCTGACCACAGTGCTCTCTGCTGACACCTCTGCTCATTTTAGGAACTATCCAGAGCAGGCTAGGTTTGCTATGGGGATTTGCTCCTACTCTGGACAGTTCCTAAAATGGACAGAGGTGTTTTACTTTCTGGCACCAGTTGGTTAAAAAAAAAAATGTTTTCCAGTGGAGTACCCCTTTAAGACAACAGTCCAGATGGAGAGAATGCATAAAAACTTACAGCCCCACCATCTATACATCACTGCTGGCTTGATCAGCCTGTCCTGCTGTGTCCACCTCCCTCTGTGAAAGAAATCCATATCCATATGTCTGGCTTGGTATAGATTCCCTATTAGTTTTCAAGATTCCTAGTTAGAGTGACACACTGACTTTAAAGGGGTACTCTGCCCCTAGACATCTTATCCCCTATCCAAAGGATACGGGATAAGATGTCTGATCGCGGGGTTCCCGCCACTGGGAAAACACGTGATCTCCCTGCTGCACCAGGCGTTCGTTTAGAGCCTTGGGTGCAGCGCCGTGAGCTTGTGACATCATGCTTATGCCTCCTCAATGCAAGTCTATGGGAGGGGGCATGACTGTGATGTCGCGAGTGGGGCGTGGCCACGATGTTACGAGCCTCCATCTCGCATCGCCAGTCACCTGACATGGAGCAAAGTTTGCTCCGTCACCGGATGTCTAGGGTGCCGCAGCCGAGATCGCAGCAATCAGACATCTTATCCCCTATCCTTTAGAGTACCCCTTTAAGGGAAAGCCACTTGGAAAAAGTGGTGTAAGAGCTAATTTGTATATCCTTTCTTCCCAGAAATCCCAGTGGAATATTAATGGTCTATAAGTCTTCACACATCTTTATGATGCTCCATGCATCATAAAGATTTGTGAAAGAGAACCCCTACCTCTTTTGTCCATCAATGTGTATATAAAATATATATGCGAGTGTGTATGTGTGAATGTGTCCATGTTTTTGTGTGTGTTTTGGTTTGGATATATATTTATAAGAATGTTTGCATTTGTATGTTTGTCAAAGTATGTATGTGTGTTTCAACAGTGTGTATATGTGTGTGTGTGTGTGTGTGTGTGAATTATGTAACTGGGTGCATAAATGTGTGTACTTTGAGTAGGAAGTCCAGCCATTGTTAATATAACAAGAATGGTTTGCGCGGCATGTAATGTCAACATAACCTAGCAGCCAAGGAGAGTGGACTGGAATGTGCATGCGTGAACAATGGCGATTTTACTGTACTGGTAAGTATTGTGTACTGGTATGTATTGTAGTCGTTGAACTCAAAATAAATGAGCAAGTAGCACAAAACCTGCATTACATTTTGCTTAGGGTTGAACATTCCTTCACAGAAACTATTTGGATGATTCAGAAGTCTTTGAGCGACAATGAAATGAGTTTGTGGGCGAAACATCAAATCATCCAGGTCCCCTCTTGCCCCAACATCCTAGATTTGGCTCCCTGTGACTTCTGACTTTTTCCAAAAAGTAAAATCTCTTCTGAACTAGAAGAGATTTCAGACCACCGATGAGATACAGGAGGGACGAGGCAGATCATGGCAACTTGGATTTGAGATGTCATTGTCCTATGTACAATGTTTCTTGAATCTTCATCAATAAATGTTTCTATATTTTTAAATTACATGGCTGGATACTTTCTGGACAGGCCTTGTACATATCAATATATTCTGCAAATGTGTATGTGTCCATGTTCATGGTTATAAAATGCAAATATATATTTATTTTTTAATCTTCTGTCTGCCCACCTCACTCTTTCAGTTTTGAACAGTCACTGGCTCCTCTAGCTCTTACTTCATACTTCCCATAAACTGTAGTGGGGGTTGCCTGGTGTATCCTGTATGTTTTAATTGGCTGCTAAAAGAGATCACATTGTCTAGGCGCGAGTAGTAGAATGAAGGCCCATACTAAAGTCCATACCCAGGGACCTC
This sequence comes from Hyla sarda, assembly GCF_029499605.1. NCBI lineage: Eukaryota > Metazoa > Chordata > Amphibia > Anura > Hylidae > Hyla > Hyla sarda. The sequence goes on from NC_079193.1 coordinate 279,437,288, forward strand.
CTATAATGCAAATTTATTGTTCTTGACTGTCAAAACTAAAGGTATATATGTGAGCAGGTGGCGTGTTATGTACTTGTAGGGTGGTGGGATTATAATGAGAGTTTGTGAGGCCAGGAGTGTTAACCCACCACACTCCAAAGTAAAGTGGTTGTTAGTGCCAAGTGCTGGGTAAAGAATACCTTCAATGCAAGGTTAGGGAAACCACTTGAAACTTTACTTGAACAATTGCAGACAGATGATACAAACAGTTCAGTTCAGTAGATGTGCAATTTGGTTATGGGGCCGTGAGACTCTTCTGTTCTCCCCCAAGCTTAGAAATGACAGGACTGACAACCTGGTTGGCGGGATCCTAGTGAAGAGTGATGTCGCTCAGAAACACAATTGTTGCAACTGGGTCTTTGGGCCTGTCCCCATGTGGTGAGGGACAGGTCACACAGTAGAGGTCTTGAATGGACCTCTACTCACACATGATTGACTCCAGACTAACTAACTCCTCCCTATTTGGACAGACCTGGATGAACAAGGGCAGGAGGTCCTGATTGGCCAAACTGCGCATGTAATTTCGCATGCATCCTCTACAAAGAAACAGTTAACTCTCAACATGACAGGGAAAATGCAAATACATGAACAATGAAAAATGCATTCAGAACAAATCACAAACTACATGACATTTGAACCTGGAGCTGTGGGCCAGAACAGACACCATAAACTGACATCCACCTGGCAGGGCAGGTGGACAAGTATGCTCTGCCCCAGAACACCACATATATGATATGATATAATAGAAAGGCAAATAAATCTGTAGAGATACACAATGTCACAACTATTTTTTCAGTAGATGCAGCTGATTCAAGCAGGATCTGACAATAACCTAATTTCTTTCAAGCCAGTCTTTGTTTACTGTGGGAAAGCTGAATCTAAAGGCTGGATATTCCCTCCAAAATAAGCGGTGCCACCAGGATCTGGCAGTGGCTCATCTCCCCTTGCTCCATAGAATTAATATGCTTGCTTGGCCAAATTGAGCGAACATGATAATCAGGCAATTGGACAATTTAATTTGTGTCAATAGATCTTGTTTTTTGTCCACAGCCAGAACAACACAAAAGAACAATATAAATATAATCCCATAACCCTCCTCAGTATAAAACATATCTATTCAATGTTCTGCTGACGGCTTTTGTTCATCAAGGATAGAAAGTTTATCCCAAAATTGCATTTGCTGAATGCTGCTGTTTCAAGGACAGACTGTAAATCTTGTAAGTTTTTCTCAGGCAAATATCTAGGGAAAACTCCATACTGAAATCTTAGGAATTAAGGCGCGAATGAGTGGATACCGCTGGCAGAATATATTGTACATCTGTGGAAGAATATATGTTTTCAATTAATGAATTATGGATGCCCCTTTGGCGTACAAACTGGCATCTCTCACTGAGACAATCCATTCAGTGTAATTTAAAACCGAAATCTGCAGGTAATAGACGGGACACTGTCATTTGTGGAAAATAACTAAAAAATATTCATATTAATGTCTGCATTCCATTAATAGCAGGCAAGGTGTGTCTTGTGCATGTAGTAGCAGCGTTTGTTGAAAAAGCTGATGTATTAAGCCATTTGCTTTAATATTTTTCTAATAATACATCCTTTTGTTTGAAGCAGAGAAATGTCATTATGGTTATGGTTTGCTAGACAATTACTTTGTCAAACCTCAACAAACTGCATAATAAATGGTAGAGATGCATCAAACATGAACAGGAAGAAAAAAGATAGAACAAGTTATGTATTTCCATCTGATTTGTTCTTATCATTTAAAGTGTGCAGTAGCTAGTGCTTGCAGCCGACATCCTATATTTTTCCTTAGGCTGCCGAGTAACCAGGCTACACATTTATCTATCAAACTAAAGAGGAATAATTGAAACACTTAATATAGGCAGTGACAAGTAATCCATGAATGGCCCCATTACTTATGTTTATTGATTATTTGCATTTAACATACAAAGCTATATTATACATTAATAGGTGCATGGATATGTTTATATAAGGTACATTTTATTTATAAAACAACATAATTATTTTATTTTTTTAATGTTTAGTATACCCTTTAGACTGGGCACAATGAAGTGTTCATTTTCTGTAGTTTTTTATTCTGTAGTAAAAAAAAAAAAAATTAAAATGTACAGTACTGTGCTAGGGTTTAACTTCTTAAGGACTTAGGAGGTATGAGTACGTCCTAAGCCCGATCCCTGTCTATAACGCGGGGTCCCGGCGAGACCCCGCATCATAGCGCGATGGTCCCGGTGCCTATTCACAGCCGGGACCCGTGGCTAATAGCTAATAGCTAATGGCCACGCGTTATTAACCCTTCTGATGCTGCGCTCAAAGCTGAGCGCCGTATCGAAAGTGAAAGTAAATGCTTCCCAGCTGCTCAGTCGGGCTGATCGGGGTCATCGCGATAATATCGTGATGCCCCGATCAGCTACCCGAGAGAAGAAGGTCCCTACCTTCTTCCGTCGGCGTCCCGGCTCTGATTGATTGCTCCATGCCTGAGTTACAGGCTGGAGCAATCAACCGCCGATTACACAGCTTGTTGCCATGCAACGGCAAGGCAACAATCTGTGTATGCAATCAGCCATTGCAAGCTCATAGGTCCCTATAGGAGCTATGAGCTCGCAAAAAAAAAGTGTAAAAAAAAGTTAACACTTTCAGGTATTCCCTTCTGAATTAAAAGTTTAAATCACCCGGCATTTCCTAGTAACAAAATAAAGCAGTGTAAATAAAAATAAACATACGTGGTATCACCGCGTGCGGAAATGTCCAATTTTTAAAAATATATCACTTTTAAAACCACATGTTCAATGGCGTACGCGCAAAAAAATTCCAAGGTCCAAAATAGCACATTTTTGATCACTTTTTATACCACAAAAAAATGAATAAGAAGTGATTAAAAAGTCTGATCAGAACAAAAATGGTACTGCTAAAAACTTCAGATCACGGCGCAAAAAATGAGCCTCATAGCGCCCTGAACACAGAAAAATAAAAAAAGTTATAGGGCTCATAAAATGACAATTATAAACATATAAATTTTCCTGCATGTATTTATGATTTTTTTCTGAAGTAATACAAAATCAAACCTATATAAGTAGGGTATCATTTTAACCATGTGGACCTACAGAATAAATATAAGGTGTAATTTTTACCTAAAAAATGTACTGCGTAGAAACGGAAGCCCCCAAAAATTACAAAATGGCCTTTTTTCTTCAAGTTTGTCGCACAATTAATTTTTTTTCCGTTTCGCCGTGGAGTTTTTGGTAAAATGACTAATGTCACTGTAAAGTAGAATTGGTGGCGCAAAAAAAAAGCCATAATACAGATTTTTAGGTGCAAAATTGAAAGGGCAATGATTTTTTAAAGGCAAGGAGGAAAAAACGAAAATGCAAAAACGTGAAATCGCTCAGTCCTTAAGGGGTTAAAGCAGGTTTGGAAATAATCCTGCAAACTAAGATTGCTTTAAAAAATAAAAAGTGTTAATAGTTTATTTTTATCAATTAACAAAATGCAAGTGAATGAACAGAAGATAAATCGAAATCAAATGAAAATTTTGTGTGACCACCCTTTGCCTTTTTGGTCCACGAGTCAGGGATTTTGTAGGATTTTTAATGGTCATCATTTTCATTTTTTAATTGAAACACAGTCATTAACTGAAACAGAAACAGCTGTGTAAGAGGTGTTAAACTGGGCGACGAACGGCCAAACTCTGCTTCAAAGGAGAAGTTGTGGAAGAAAGTTTAGTGTCATGTCATAGGCCATACACCATGTTCATTCACTTTGCATTTTGTTAATTGAAAAAAAAACTATTAACACCTCTATTTGCTAAATCAATCTTACTTTGTTGCATTTTTGCTTTGTGGCAAACTTCTGTATAAACACTGTATAATACTTACTGTATAACTAGTGATAATAGCTTTAAAAACAGACTATGGTATGGATGGTTGTTTCTGAGCTCAAACCACATTTTGGGTCAGTGATCAATATATTCACTGGTAAATGTGAATACTAATGTATATTACCTGTAATGTGTCTATAAGTAAGAATATCCTTTTGGCATCAAATCAAATGTTATATTTCTGTCTATTTCTGTCTGGACAGTGTTGAAAACACCTAAAAAGCTAAAATTCAATGTACAAATGTACAAAAAAAACATTAAAAAAAATACTTACTTGCATGCATTTCTTTTATTGAAAGCCAATGTTAGACATTCCTTACTGTATGCCTACACAATTACAAACATCAGCCATGTTGTCTATCTAGAGTAGACAATTGGTTGAGTGTTTTAAAGGTCCCATATAATACAATGCACAAACATGGTGTAAACATGACCAAAAGTAGATGGAGATCCCTTGTATTTATGGGTTTGGCTATCTGAACCATTTTCATTGTTAACAGATTTTTAAAATCAAGAATTGATCCATGAAATTATTGACGCAAATAGGAAACGAACAGACATTACCATTGTTCATGTTTACAGCTTCTAAAAGATAACCCTCTACTAAAGGGGTATACTGAATTCAGCAAATTAAGTTCATTCATAGAATAATAAGTAATGCAAGTTTATAATTGACTTTGTAAATAAATTCCTCATGTTTTTAAGATCTCTGCTTTCGTCATGCAAAAGCAACCTTGATAGATTACTTACAGAGGCTAACAAAATTGCTACGTCTTCTATCATTGAGCAATGAGCTTATAAAACATTAAATCATGAGGCCGGCTCAGTGACATTACATTATGTCACAGGATTCTACGTCACAATTGTCTAGACTTACTGTTTGCCAATAGAGATGAGTGAATCGAATTGGACGAAGTCGAATTTGTTCTGAATTTCATGAAAAATTAGATTCGGACCAAATCCAAACTTCGACTTGATTTGAAATAATGACTTTTTTCATTAGCGACACCCCTGTGATCATCCTGTATAATGTATAGATGCAAGCGGCTTTCTCCTGCACTCGCATCTCTGCAATAGATAGGACGATTGCAGCGGGTGTCAGGAGGGACACCTGCTGTGATCTGTCCTTAACTGCAGGTACTACTGCTCCCAACATAGAGCACACTCTGCTCCATGCTGGGAGCTGTGGTGCATTAATAGACAGATCACAGCGGGTGTCACTTCTGACACCCAATGTGATCGTCCTGTATAATGTATAGATGTGGGTGGCCGGCTGCTCTTCTCTGGTGCCACTGTTGTATGAGTATATGCCATATATATACCTATAATTCATATTTCCTGCAGAGAGCTGTGATTGGCTGGAACCATCTGGCCAATCACAGCTCTCTGCGGGAAATATGAATAAGTGATGTGAATTCTATTCACATCACTGGCCAGCTGGAGTATAGCGCAGTGATGTGAGCACAGGACAAAGCTGCTCCATCTCTGCAATAGATAGGACGATTGCATCGGGTGTCAGGAGTGACACTTGCTGTGATCTGTCCTTAACTGCAGGTACTACTGCTCCCAACATGGAGCACACTCTGCTCCATGCTGGGAGCTGTAGTACCTGCATTAATAGACAGATCACAGCGGGTGTCACTTCTGACACCCCATGCGATCGTCTTGTATATTGTATAGATGCGGGCGGCCAGACGCTCTTCTCTGGTCCCACTGTAGTATAAGTATATGCCGTATATATACCTATTATTCATATTTCCCACAGAGAGCTGTGATTGGCTGGAACCATCTGGCCAATCACAGCTCTCTGCGGGAATTATGAATAAGTGATGTGAATTCTATTCACATCACTGGCCTGCTGGAGTATAGTGCAGTGATGTGAGCACAGGACAAAGCCGCTCCATCTCTGCAATAGATAGGATGATTGCATCGAGTGTCAGGAGTGACACTTGCAGTGATCTGTCCTTAACTGCAGGTACTACTGCTCCCAACATGGAGCACACTCTGCTCCATGCTGGGAGCTGTAGTACCTGCATTAATAGACAGATCACAGCGGGTGTCACTTCTGACACCCCATGCGATTGTCCTGTATATTGCATAGATGCGGGCGGCCAGCCGCTCTTCTCTGGTCCCACTGTAGTATGAGTATATGCCGCATATATACCTATTATTCATATTCTCTGTGGGAAATATAAATAAGTGATGTGAATTCTATTCACATCACTGGCCAGCTGGAGTATAGTGCAGTGATGCGAGTGCAGAAGAAAACCACTCCCTCTCTGCAATAGATAGGACAATCGCATCAGGTACTACAGCTCCCATCATGGAACAGTCTTTTCCATGCTGGGAGTAATAGTACTACCTAAAAAATTTAAAAAAATAGAGAGAAAAAAGTGAAACACACACTTTATTAAACACAATATCAAAATACATTACTAATGAAACGTGTAAAAAAAATAATTATAAAAAAATATATTATTTTTAAATGGCAGTGCATTTATAATAATTTTTTTCTAGTTTTTGTTCTAAATCATAATTCTTTTTATTTTCACTTTACTTTTTTAGCCTCATTTTTTTTTTTTTGCAGGCATATAGATGTGGTGCCATGAATAATTGTGGGGGTCAGAGAGGAGCCAAGGACAGGTACATTAGTAATATGTATAATACAGTAGGCAAAAAAAGGCTGAGTTTCCCTAATTTACAAAATATCTATAAATTTACAGAGGTCTTCTATCAAAAAATTAAATAATTATTAATTACAATGACATCGTCCTTCACAATTACATTAAATACATACATACATTATTGTCCCGGGCCATATGCCTCCGCAAATTACAATTTTAAGTATCTTTGATTTCTGATAGAAGACCTCTGTAAATTCATGGATTTTTGGTAAAGTAGGAAAACTCATTATTATAAATTATTATACATATTACTGATGTCCCTGTCCTCAGCTCTAACCCCCGCAATTATTCATGGCAGCACATCTAAATGCCCCAAAAATTTAAATAAATAAATGGGACTAAAAAAGTAAAGTGAAAATTCTAAAAATTATGATTTAGAACGAAAACTAGAAAAAATAAATTATGAAATGCACTCCTCATTCATTTTTAATATTGAGAGCTGAATTTTCTGGTCCCTGCCCGCTCCCGAAAATTAAAAGACAAAAAAAAAATGTTAATGTAAATTTTTAAACAGGGATCAATTTATGTGGATAGGGACCTAAAAATGTAATAAAAATGTAAAAAGGGGCCATTTAAATGTAAAAAATAATATTTTTTATAATTAATTTTTTAATTTTTTTTTGTTAGTAATGTATTTTAATATTGTGTTTAATAAAGTGTGTGTATGCCTATCACTTTTTCTCTATATTTTTTAAATTTTTTTTTAGTTAATACTACTACTCCCAGCATGGAACAGACTGCTTCATGATGGGAGCTGTAGTACCTGTACTAATAGACAGATAGCCCCGGATGTCATTCCTGACACCCGATGTGATTGTCCTTTCTATTGCAGAGATGGAGCGGCTTTCCAGGACCCTTGCATCTCTGCACTATACTCCGGTGGGCCAGTGATGTGAATAGAATTCACATCACTTATTCATATTTCCTGCAGAGAACTGTGACAGGGTAGATGGTTCCAGCCAATCACAGCTCTCTGCGGGAAATATGAATACTAGGTATATATACCGTGTATACTCATACTACAGTGGGACCAGAGAAGAGCGTCCGGCTGCCCGCATCTTTACATTTTACAGGATGATCACATCGCTGCGATCTGTCTATTAATGCAGGTACTATAGCTCCCAGCATGGAGCAGAGTGTGCTCGATGTTGGGAGCAGTAGTACCTGCAGTTGAGGACAGATAACAGCTGGTGTCATTCCTGAGACCCAATGTGATCATCCTATCTAGGTGTGAGAAAGCCACCCGCATCTATACATTATACAGGAGGATAGCAGCGGGTGTCAGGAGTGACACCCAGGGCGATCTGTCTATTAGCACAGGTACTACTACTCCCATCATGGAACAGTCTAGTAGTACTACCTAAAAATAGAGAAAAAAAGTGAAACACACACACACACACTTTATTAAACACATTATTAAATACATTACTAATAAAAATTTGCTGAGAATTTCTTCGGATCAAATCGATTTATTTTTTATAAATTCGGCGAATCTCAAATTTGCTTATCTCTATTTGCCAACATTGTGTAATGAGCTTACCTTCAGGCAGGTATTTATATTATCAGGATTATGCTGAAAAGCCCTGTTAAAGGGGTATTCCAGGAATTTTATTTGACTATGCTACAGGGGCTGTAAAGTTAGTGTAGTTCATAATAGAGTGTCTGTACCTGTGTGTGACAGTTTTCTCACAATTCTTCTGTGATTTTCACCCCACTATTTATTTTTAACAGCATACAAAATGACTGTTGTCTCGAAATTTTCCCAGCTTGCACTGCGGCCGAGACCTGACTCACTAGTCAGCTGATGACAGGGAGCCTGTCTGCTTCAATGGGTGGAGCGATCACTTAGTGGGAGGGAGATCAATCTGCAACTAATACAACAGCTGTAGGCACCCTGATTGAAAACCACAGGTCTTTTGAATGGATGCAGCTCATTTATGTTTCAATAGGTGGAGTGGCTGATGTGTGGAAGGAAGGAAAATGGAATTGTGGGATTTGTAGTCAAAAAAAGAAAAGTCAAACAGGAAATACAAGTTCACAAAAAGCTAGCCACAGTGTTCTAGTAATCTCATGACATAGCCATTTAGCCCTAAGACAAGCATAGATCCTTCCTAAGCATGTCCATTACTGCCTGCCAGGTACGTACTAAAATCCCCTTATGGTGGAGAACCCCTTTAATTCTGTGTGTTTTATTTATCAGACAAGTGCACTTCATACACAGATATCTAAACGGTTTCCTTACTGCACTTTTTTTTTTTATCAACTAATGCCAGAAAATTAAACAGATTTGTAAATTACTTCTATTAAAAAAATCTTAATCCTTCCAGTATTTATTAGCGTTTGTATACTACAGAGTAAATTCTTTTCTTTTTGGATTTCTTTTCGGTCATGAACACAGTGCGCCCTGCTGACACCTCTGTCCATTTCTGGAACTGTTCAGAGCAGGAGCAAATCCCCATAGCAAACATATGCTGCTTTAGACAGTTCCTAAAATGGACAGAGGTGTCAGCAGAGAGCACTGTGTTCGTGACAGAAAAGATATCCAAAAATAAAATAATTTCCTCTGTAGTATACAGATGCTAATAAGTACTAGAAGGATTAAGATTTTTAATAGAAGTAATTTACAAATCTGTTTAACTTTCAGGCATCATTTGATTGAAAACAAAAAACTTTTCCACCAGAGTACCCTTTTAAGGACTCAGCCCATTTTCACCTTAAAGGGGTACTCCACTGGAAAACATTTTTTAAATCAACTTCCTGTGGAGCATATAACAGCTGATAAGTACTGGAAGGATTAAGATTTTTGAATGGAAGACATTTACAAATCTATTTAACTTTCTGGCACCAGTTGATTTAGAAAAAAAATGTTTTCCAGTAAACTTTTAAAATATTGTTCTTTATGAAATTATAAGACACTTTGCTATTTACTTGCTGTTAAAATTCTCAACCTTTATATGTTTTTAATGTGACTCTAGGTGGCTCTGTTCTGTTCCCTGCGCAAGTCAAACATATAAAGGTCGGAGAGGTGTTAAGAGTAGTTAGGGAATGTAATCTTAGTTAGTTTAGAAAATATGGTTTTATGACAGGTACTCTTTTACATTTCTGTTTATACAATAAATGGCTAAGGCCACTTCATTGTATTTAGATGGTATTTACTATTTGTTTGCAATTATCCCTAACATAAAGTAAAAAATTTGGTTAAAGAGATGTTCCAAGAAAGTTACATTAATGGCCTATCCAATGAGAACTAAGGCTGTATTACCCCAGTGCTACCACTACACAGAGTACAGAGCAAATGGCCTCCAGCTCCATTCTTAGTGTAGTGTGGGGGCAACATACATGCAGGCAGACAGACATAAAAAGCTGTCCATATACATAAAACTTTGTTCACCTTAATGCTATCTCCACTGATCTCTAAGCGAATCAGAGTTCAGCGACCTTTTCAAAAGTTTGGTTTGGCAGGCCTGATGAACTTTCCAGTTATAGTTGGCTTAAAACATATATAACACTTACAATCCGTTCAGTGTAATTTAAAACCGAAATCTGCAGGTAATAGATAGTGGTAGTTGTAGTAGCCAGTGAACAGGACAGTAGGCATTGGTGGACTGGTGGAATAGTAGTAGCCAGCGGACAGCAGGGGTGGTGATAGTCTAATCAGTGGCATCTGTCACAGAAGGTGCCAAGTTGCTGGCAGACAATCTTGTTTAAGTAGGGGTGATGCCGACACCTCCTGCACTGAACATTCTCTCCAATGCCACACTTAAAGATGAACAAGACAGAACACCCATGACAAACTGGGCAAGTTCTCGCCAGTGGTCTAAAATGATGACCCAGAAGTATATGGGGTCATGGTGTCTGTTCTAGAAAGGGCACAGCTTAGGTATGCACCAACCTGGTTGTTCAGGTACATCCATTGGGTGATGATTCATGTTAGGGTGGAATACCGAATGTAAAAACGTCATCAACAGGTAATTCAACGGGAAGATGCTGCTGCTCCTGTCTCTTGCAAGGGTAGTGCTGGCAGAGCGAGTGGAGGAAAGTGGACCCTCATTCAGCAGGTGTTTGTTGAGCTTACACAACTGCACACATTTACTTGTTGCTCGCATCCATATACACGTTTATCAGGTGTCAGGATGTGATTGTGGTACTTGTGACCGTCTGCAGGCATTCTCCATTGTATGCAATTTTTGCTGGGGACATCGCCCTTAGCAACGGTTGACAAGTGCAGGGCCTCCACCCCAGCGAAGGTGCACAATTGCACTTGGGGTTTAGTTTCCTGCTATAGTCATGTCCATGCAAATATAAGCCGGCAAGCGTCTTTTAAGGCTTATACCAATGCACCCTTTTATCTAATTGGGTAGCGTTGGGGGTTTCACCTGTGAGGCCTGCTATATATAAACCAGCAAGGGTGGGGCTTGTAACCTGTCTCCCCCCTCCCATTGTATGTGTGCTGAGTTCACACTGGAGGCGACTGGGGAGCAGTCTGCAAGTTGGACCTTAGGCTGCTGTATATCTGGTTCCTGGTTCTATGCATCTGGCCAGGCAAAAAAAGGTTAGTGGTTAGGTCCTGCATCACATGAGAAATCTTGGCGTGGTGTGCGGGCTCAGGTATGTCCTTCATATAAGGATATACTGGCTAATGTCTCATTTTTACATCAGTTTTGAGGATTAGCTAATATCATTGTATATATTTACCACAGGATTGAAACCCCACTTTTGTCCATAGGTGCGGGTCCTCTACCCCATTGTATGAGTGCACAATTGCACTTGGGGTTGAGCACCTGTTATCACCTTGAGACTACGTTGTTTTGTTTTTCTGCACACATTTACTGGAGGAATCAAGGTGCATGCTTTTATTGGAGTATATGTTTAAGAAAGCATATATATATATATATATATATATATATATATATATATGTTTCCTAAGCTGTCCCTTCTAGCTCTTGGCCTTAACGTAGTACTCTGGTGGAAAACATTTTTGAAAGTTAAACACATTTGTAAATTACTTCTATTGAAACTTCTTTACCATTCCGGTACTTTTTAGCAGCTGTATGCTACAGAGGAAATTCTTTTCTTTTTGAATTAATTTTTTGTCTTGTCCATAGTGCTCTCTGCTGACACCTGATTCCCGTACCAGGAACTGTCCAGAGCAGGAGAAAATCCCCATAGCAAACCTATGCTGCTCTGGACAGTTCCTGACACGGACAGAGGTGTCAACAGAGAGCACTGTGGACAAGACAAAAAAGAAATTCAAAAAGAAAATAATTTCCTCTGTAGCACTCAGCTGCTAAAAAGTACTGGAAGGATAAAGATTTTTTAATAGAAGTCATTTACAAATCTGTTTAACTTTCTGGCACCAGTTGATTTAAAAAAAATAAAAAATGTTTTCCACCAGAGTAGACCTTTAACCACTTAGGGACCAAGGGCTCCCCTTAAGGACCAAGTGCTTACCTGTATGCTGGGCAGGGACCAGACCGGGATGACTGCTGATCCTATGCCACTGCTCAGGGGGGTCCTGAGACCTCCCCATGTCGGCAATCGCCACAAATCACCGGTTAATTTCACACCAGAGATTTGTGGCGATTCCGGGTCATACGGTTCTCTGGTGACCCGGTGACCTAGAAAATAAGGGTGATCGGTTTTGTCCAAGACACCCTCGATCCCCCTGAAAGCATAGGAGTAAAGTGGCTGGGTGCCACCCCTCCTATTCCTGCTATTGGTCAGTCAGAAGCGACCGACCAATAGCAGATCGGGGTGGGGGAGTTAAAGTTCGGTTCCCCCTCTCTGCCCACCCACTGTAGTCCGGACAGAGTGGGGGAACCGACGGTGACTGGCACCGGAGGTCCATTGACCATTGGCGATTGGTGGTGGGCGGCAGAGGATGGCGATGCGGCTCCCTTTTGCGGCGATGTGATGCGGCTCCCTGGTGCCGCGATCCTACGGAAGTCGGTGAGTAGTTGCCTAGCAAAATCTGGAGGGCTACAGTTTTGAGACCACTATACAGTGGTCTCTAAACTATAGCTCTCCAGATGTTGCAAAACTACAACTCCCAGCATGCCCACACAGCAGTTTGCTGTCTGGGAATGCTGGGATTTGTAGTTTTGCAACATCTGGAGGGCCACAGTTTGGAGATCACTGTGCAGTGGTCTCTAAACTTTGGCCCATCAGATCTTGCAAAACTACAACTCCCAGCATGCCCAAACAGCAAACAGCTGTCTCGGCATGCTGGGAGTTGAAGTTGTATACCTCCAGTTGTTGCCTAACTACATCTCCCGATCAGTACATGCTGGGAGTTTTGCAACAGCTGGAGGCACAATGGTTTGAAAATACTGAGTTAGGTGACAGAACCTAGCTGAAGGTTTTCCAACCGGTGAGCCTCCAGCTGTTGCAAAAGTACAACTCCCAGCATGCACGGCCTGTCAGTGCATGCTGGGAGATGTAGTTTTGAAACAGCTGTAGATTTGCCCCTCATGTGAATGTACAGGATTTACAGTGAGTTTCCTGCTTCAAGTTTGAGCTGCGGCAAATTTTCCGCAAATTTACCTCAAACTCCTATCGGAAAACTTACCGTAAACCCGCCCGAGGGAATGTACTCTAAAAACACTACACTACACAAAATAAAGGGTAAAACACTACATATACACCCCCTTACACTGCCCCCCCCCCCCAATAAAAATGAAAAACGTATCTTACGGCAGTGTTTCCAAAATGGAACCACGAGCTGTTGCAAAACAACAACTCCCAGCATTTCCAGACAGCCACTGACTGTCCAGACATGCTGGGAGTTTAGCAACAGCTGGAGGCACCCTGTTTGGGAATCACTGGCATAGAATACCCTTATGTCCACCCCTATGCTATCCCTAATTTAGCCCTCAAATGCGCATGGCGCTCTCTCAGTTCGGAGCCTTGTCATATTTCAAGGAAACAGTTTAGGGCCACATATAGGGTATTTCCGTATTCGGGAGCAATTGCACTACAAATTTTGGGGGTATTTTTCTCCTTTTACCCCTTATGAAAAGGAAAAGTTGGGGTCTACACCAGCCTATTAGTGTAAAAAAAGAAAACATTTTACACAAATTTAAAAGGAAAAAAAGACCCCCAAAATTTGTAACACAATTTTTCCTAAGGACGAAACTACCCCATATGTGGGCGTAAAATGCTCTGCGGCCGCACAACAAGGCTCAGGAGTGAGAGCACACTATGTACATTTGAGGCCTAAATTGGTGATTTGCACAGGGGTGGCTGATTTTACAGCGGTTCTGACAGAAACGCAAAAAAAATAAATACCCACATGTGACCCCATTTTGGTAATTACACCCCTCACGGAACATAGCAAGAGGTATAGTGAGCCTTAACACCCTACAGATGTTTGAGGAATTTTTGTTAAAGTTGGATGGGAAAATGAAAAAAAATATTTTTTTGCACTAAAATGCTGGTGTTACCCTAAATTTTTCATTTTCACAAGAGAAAATAGGAAAAAAGCCACACAAAATCTGAGGAAGAACATACCCCATATGGGGTTGTAAAGTGCTCTGCGGGTGAACTACAACTACAGAACTACAGAAGGAGCGCCATTGGGCTTTTGGAGAGAAAATTTGTCCGGAATTGATGGCCACATGTGTTAACAAAGCCCCCATAGTGCCAGAACAATGGACCCCGCCCACATGTGACCCCATTTTGGAAACTACACCCCTCACGCAATGTAACAAGGGGTGCAGTGAGCATTTATGCCCCACAGGTGTCTGACAGATTTTTGGAACAGTGGTCCATGAAAATGAAAAATTTAATTTTTCATTTGCACAGCCCACTGTTCCAAAGATCTGTCAAACGCCAGTGGGGTGTAAATGCACACTGCACCCCTTATTAAATTCTGAGAGGGGTGTAGCTTCCAAAATGGGGTCACATGTGTGGGGGTCCACTGTTCTGGCACCATGGGGGATTTGTAAACACACAAGGCCCCCGACTTCCATTCCAAACAAATTCTCTCTCCAAAATCTCAATGGCGCTCCCCCTCTTCTGAGCATTGTAGTGCGCCAGCAGAGCACTTGATGTCCACACATGGGGTATTTTCTTACTCAGAATAAATGGGTTTATAAATGTTGGGAGGGCATTTTCTCCTATTACCCTTTGTAACAATGAAAAATTTGGGGGAAAAACAGCAATTAAGTGAAAAAAAAACATTTTTTTCCTTTACATGTCCGACTTTAACAAAAAGTCGTTAAATGGCTGTGGCTCACTGTACCCCTTGCTACGTTCCTTGAGGGGTGCAGTTTCCTAAATAGTATGCCATGTGGTTTTTTTGTGCTGTTCTGGCACCATAGCGGCTTCCTAAATGCGACAACCCCCCCCCCCCCCCCCCCCCAAAACCATTTCAGCAAAATTTGCCAAATGTGACTCCTTCTCCCGCAGAGCATTGTACATCCAAACATGGGGTATTTCCATAATCAAAAGAGATGGGGTTACAAATTTTGGGGGGCATTTTCTCCCATTACCCTTTTTAAAAATGGTAAATTTGGGGGGGAAAACTGCACGTAAGTGAAATTTTTTTTTCATTTACACATCCAACTTTAATGAAAAGTCATCAAACACCTGTGGGGTGTGAAGGCTCACTGTACTCCTTGTTATGTGCCTTGAGGAGTGTAGTTTCCAAAATAGTATGCCATGTGTTTTTTTTTTTTTTTTTTTTTTTTTTTTTTGCTGTCCTGGCATAATAGGGGCTTCTTAAATGTGACATGCCCCCCAAAAACCATTTCAGCAAAATTCACTCTCCAAAATTCCATTGTCGCTCCTTCCCTTCTGAGCCCTCTACTGCGCCCGCTGAATATATCACATACACATATGAGGTATTTCCTTACTCGAGAGAAATTGTTTACAAATTTTGGGGGTCTTTTTCTCCTATTACCCCTTGTAAAAAATTAAAAACTGGGTCTACAAGAACATGTGAGTGTAAAAAATTAAGATTTTGAATTTTCTCCCTCACTTTGCTGCTATTCCTGTGAAACACCCCCATTTTGAATACTTTGAGGGGTGCAGTTTCTATAATGGGGTAATTTATGGGGTATTTCTAATATGAAGGCCCTTCAAATCCACTTCAAAACTGAACTGGTCCCTGAAAAATTCAGATTTTGAACATTCGTGAAAAATTAGAAAATTGCTGCTGAACTTTGAAGCTTTCTGATGTCTGTCTTTGAAGCTCACTGAAGTAAATGCATCCCAGAGTTTTTAATGCTTAAAGTGACAGTGGTCAGATGTGCAAAAAATTAACCCCTTAAGGACTAGGGGTTTTTCGGTTTTTACCCTTTAGTTTTTTCCTTCTCACCTTTTAAAGATCATAACCCTTTCAATTTTGCACCTACAAATCCATATGATGGCTTATTTTTTTGTGCCACCAATTCTACTTTGCAGTGGCATCAGTCATTTTACCCCAAAATCTATGTGCCACCAATTCTACTTTGCAGGGACATCAGTCATTTTGCCCAAAAATCTACGGCAAAACGGGAGAAAAATCATTGTGAGACGAAATTGAAGAAAAAACGCCATTTTGTAACTTTTGGGGGCTTCTGTTTCTACGCAGTACATTTTTCAGTAAAAATGATACCTGATCTTTATTCTGTAGGTCCATACGATTAAAATGATACCCTACTTATATAGGTTTGATTTTGTCGTACTTCTGGAAAAAATCATAACTACATGAACGGAAATTTATACGTTTAAAATTGTCATCTTCTGACCCCTATAACTTTTTTATTTTTCTGCGTTTGGGGCGGTATTAGGGCTAATTTTTTGCCCCATGATCTGTTGTTTTTAGCGGTACCATTTTTGTATTGATCGGACTTTTTAATAGTTTTTTATTCATTTTTTCATTATATAAAAAGCGACCAAAATACGTTATTTTGGACTTTGGATTTTTTTTGTGCGTACGCCATTGACCGTGCGGTTTAACAAATTATATATTTTTATAGTTCGGACAATTACGCATGCAGAGATACCACATATGTTTATAATAATTTTTATTTACAAGGTGTTTTTTTTATGGGAAAAGGGGGGTGATTTGAACTTATATTAAGGAAAGGGTTAAATCACATTTATTAACTTTTTTGTTACACTTTTTTTTTTTGCAGTGTTATAGCTCCCATAGGGGGCTATAACATTGCATACACTGATTGCCAGCACTGTTCATTTCAAAGCCATAGATTTGCAGTGATCAGTGTTATCGGCGGTCGATTGCTCAAGCCTGCATCTCAGGCTTGGAGCAATGAATTGCCGAAGGGACACGCCGGAGAAAGGTAAGAGGACCTCCGCTCGTTTCTCAGCTGATCAGGACACCGCATTTTTACTGCGGTGGTCCCGATCAGCCCCACTGAGCAGCCGGGCAGCTTTCACTTTCGTTTTAGACGCGGCGTTCAACTTTGAACACCGCGTCTAAAGGGTTAATAGCACGCGGCACCGCGATCGCTGCCGCGCGCTATTAGCCCTGGGCCCCGGATCCCGGGACCGACCCGATATGATGAGGGCTCACCGCGTAAACCCGCGTTATATCGTGGGAACCGCCCAAGGACGTAAATATACGTCCTTGGTCATTAAGGGGTTAAGGTGAAAATGGGCTAAGGACTCCTCACCTTCAAAAAACTCTTTTATATTTTCATCCACAGACTAGTATGAGGGCTTGTTTTTTGCGTGACCAGTTGTCCGTGGTAATGCCATCACTCACTTTACCATAATATGTATGGCGCAACCAAACAAATACTATTTGTGTGGGGAAATTAAAAAGAAAACCGCAATTTTACAAATTTTGGAAGGTTTTGTTTTCACGCTGTAAAATTTAGGATAAAAATGACATGTGTTCTTTATTCTTTGGGTCGATAATATTAAAATGGTACCCATGATAGCGTACTTTTCTATTACTGTTGCGCTTAAAAAAAACGCAAACTTTTTAGCCAAATTAGTACGTTTAAAATCCCCCTATTTTGAAGACCTATAACTTTCTCATTTTTCCGTATAAGCGGTGGTATGAGGGCTCATTTTTAGTTCCGTGATCTGTACTTTTTATTGATACCATATTTGCATACCGTATATACTCGAGTATAAGCCGACCCGAGTATAAGCCGAGACCCCTAATTTCAACCCAAAATCCCAGGAAAAGTTATTGACTCGAGTATAAGCCTAGGGTGGGAAATACCTCATCCCCCCCTGTCATCATCCAGACCCGTCATTAACATCCTCATCATCATCCCCTTGTCATCATCCCACACATCCCCCCTTCATCATCCCCTTATCATCCCACACATCCCCCTTCATCATCCCCTTGTCATCATCCCACACATCCCCCCTTCATCATCCCCTTATCATCCCGCACATCCCCCCTTCATCATCCCCTTATCATCCCACACATCCCCCCTTCATCATCCCCTTATCATCCCGCACATCCCCCTTCATCATCCCCTTATCATCCCACACATCCCCCCTTCATCATCCCCTTGTAATCATCCCCACCCCCCTTCATCATCCCCACACCCCCCCTTCATCATCCTCTTCTCATCATTCGCCCTCAGTGGTCTTCAACCTGCGGACCTCCAGAGGTTTCAAAACTACAACTCCCAGCAAGCCCGGGCAGCCATCGGCTGTCCGGGCTTGCTGGGAGTTGTAGTTTTGAAACCTCCGGAGGTCCGCAGGTTGAAGACCACTGCGGCCTTCAACATCATCCAGCCCCCCTCTCACCCCCTTTAGTTCTGAGTACTCACCTCCGCTCGGCGCTGGTCCGGTCCTGCAGGGCTGTCCGGTGAGGAGGTGGTCCGGTGAGGAGGTGGTCCGGGCTGCTATCTTCACCGGGGGCGCCTCTTCTCCGCGCTTCCGGCCCGGAATAGATGCGTTGCCTTGACAATGACGCAGGACCGGACCAGCGCCGAGCGGAGGTGAGTACTCAGAACTAAAGGGGGTGAGAGGGGGCTGGATGATGTTGAAGGCCGCAGTGGTCTTCAACCTGCGGACCTCCGGAGGTTTCAAAACTACAACTCCCAGCAAGCCCGGACAGCCGATGGCTGCCCGGGCTTGCTGGGAGTTGTAGTTTTGAAACCACTGGAGGTCCGCAGGTTGAAGACCACTGCGGGTGGGGGAGTTCACTCGAGTATAAGCCGAGGGGGGTGTTTTCAGCACGAAAAATCGTGCTGAAAAACTCGGCTTATACTCGAGTATATACGGTATATAAAACTTTTAATACATTTTTTATAAATTTTTTTGGGGGAATAAAATGTTCTAAAAAAGTAGCAATTTTTGACTTTTTTTATGTTCACGCTATTCATCGTACGGTATCATTAACATTGTATTTTAATAGTTTGGATATTTACGCACGTGGTGATACAAAATATATTTATAAAAAAAATTTACACTTTTTGGGGGTGAAATGGGGAAAATGGGACAATTTACATTTTATTACTTTTATTTTTACATTTTAATAGTCCCCATAGGGAACTATTTATAGCAATCATTCGATTGCTAATACTGTACAGTGCTATGCATAGGGCATTGCACTGATCAGTGTTATAGGTCATCTTCTGCTCTGGTCTGCTCGATCTCAGACTAGAGCAGAAGACCCGTGGAAGACAGCAGAGGCAGGTGAGGGGACCTCCGTCTGGATGATCGGATCTCTCCGGCAGTGCTGCGGGCGATCCAATCATCCATTTTAGTGACTGCAGCGCTGCAGATGCCGTGATCTGTATTGATCACAGCATCTGAGGGGTAAATGGCGGACATCCGCGCGATCGCGGATGTGGGGACCTGCCTCATATGACCCAAGCATCTCTCTGATGCTCATGGTCATGTATAGGATGTAAATATACATCCTGGTGTGTTAAGTACCACCGCACCAGGACTCACATTTATGTCCTGCGTCATTAAGGGGTTAATGGTATGGTAGGAATACAGGACCAAGACAGGTTATCAAGCTTGGGGTCATTTAGTTTCGAGAAAAGACGCCTTATAAGTGATTTGATCACAATGTACAAATATATGAACGGACAGTACATAGATCTTTCTAGTGATCTTTTTATACCAAGCCGGTAACTATGACAAGGGGGCATCCTGTACAAGAGGAAACAAGGTTTCACCATCATCACAGACAGAGATTCTTTACTGTAAGAGCAGTGAGAGTACGCAATTCTCTGCAACATAATGTTGTGATGTCTGACTCAATAAACAAGTTCAAAGGGGGCCTGGATGTTTTTCTTGAACAATATAATATTACATGCTATGGACACTAGGTCTATGGGGATATTTTTTTTCCCCCTTTCTCTGGATCAACACAGTAGAGTAATAATGGTAATTAATGGTCTCTGCCCTTTTTTTAACCTTATGAACTATGTAACTGTAGCCAAGCATAAATAAATGATTAAACTAAGTTTTAAAACTAATCAGACATAGTGATGCATGGAAGGATGGAAGGTCCTGACTAGGAGACACATGGCATTTACAGCTAAATTATTATTCCTTTTCTTGAATAGGGTTATTACATTAGCTTCAGTTTACAGATCATAATTTAGAAAATGATTTGTACAATAGGAACTATGTTTCTCTTCTATTGTGGCCCTTGTAAAAATAAGTAAGAAGGTTTGAAATTGGAAGTAAGAGACAAAAATAATATGTCTGAAGATGACATTTGGACAGGCAATGAGGCATGGAAATACAGGTAAGCTGTTGCAGATGGTTGAGTATTCAAAGGCAATGTTATAGGGACAGAAAATGAGACATGGAGAGACAGGTGCTAGATGAGATGATTGATTTGAAAACAAATATATACAATACAATTCTGATGACAAAAGTATTCTGTGCAAAACAAGAGCGCTAGTGTAATTTTTTATCATGTACTCAGGAGCACAGACGAGACACGAAATTATTTTCAATATTTCTCAATTCTGTATATGTGCCTGTATCATATAGGTTATATGTGTTTGATGTATTGACAAGAAAATCAATGCATTATGAAAATGAATGAAAAGACACATAAATTGGAGATAGGAAAACACAAATGCCAGTGCCATTTATCTAAAAGGAAAACATAAAGAAGAGCAATTTAGATAAATAGTAATGTATAAGTTTTACACCTCCGATAAGTGAATATAAAAGTATGTCTAGTTCACACCAAGGTTTTTTTTTTTAACAGAACTTAAAGGGGTACTCTCGTGGAATTATAATATTTTTTTAAATCAACAGGTGCCAGAATGTTTGACAGATTTGTAAATTGCTTCAATTTAAAAATCTTAATTCTTCCAGCATTTATCAGCTGCTGGAAGCTGTGTAGTTCTTTCCATTCTGACCACAGTGCTCTCTGCTGCCACTTCTGTCCCGGTCAGGAACTGTGCAGAGCAGTAAAGGTCCGCTATGGGGTTTGCTCCTACTCTGGACAGTTTCTGACAGACAGACAGAGATGGCAGCAGGGAGCACTGTGATCAGACTGTAAAGAACTACACAACTTCCTCTGTAGTATACTGCAGCTGATTAGTACTGGACTGATTAAGATTTTTAAATAGAAATAATTTACAAATCTGTTTAACATTCTGGCACCAGTTTATTTGAAAGTTGATTTCCACCAGAGTATACCAAGTTATATGCTGTCAATGCATAAAGAGCATGTTATAGCTCAAAAGTGCTCCAATTAACCCCTTAAGGAAACAGCCCATTTTGACCTTACACACACAGCCAATTTTATTTTTGACCAGTTGCACTTTGTAATGACATAACTCATTTTACCCTAAAATGTATGGTAAACCCCCAATTTTTTTGGGGGGGCGGAGGGGGGGTAAGGAAGTGTAAACAAAAATCGTAATTTTGCTAATTTTTTTTCTTCGTTTTCACGCTGTACACTTTACGGTAAAAATATTATGTTTTCTTTATTCTCTGGGTAAATACGATTAAAATGATACCCTTGTTTACATACATTTCTATCATTGTACTGCTTTTAAAAAATCTCAAACTTTTTTTTACAAAATCTGTACGTTTAAAATTGCCCTAATTTGACCACCTCTAACTTTATTATTTTTCCATATTCAGGGATGTATGAGGGCTAATTTTTGGTGACATGATCTGTAGTTTGTTTTAGTACCCCTTGACTTTTTGATCGCTTTTAATAAAAAAAAAAATTGCAGTTTGATGTGACAAAAAAGCAGAAATTTTGGACTTTTCCCATTTACGCTATTCGCCTTATCATTAACATTATATTTTTTATAGTTCGGACATTTACGCACACAAGGATACCACATATGTTTATTTATCTTTTTTTTACGCTTTTGTGTATTAATATAGGGAAAATTGAAGATTTAAAACTTTATTGGGTGAGGGACTTTGAAAAAAAAAAAAAATCACTTTTTTCCCCACTTTTTTTTTTTTACATTTATTTGAAACTTTTTAGTCCCCATAGGGGACTATTTATAACAATCATTAGATTGCTAATACTGTTCAGTGCTATGCATAGGGCATAGCACTGATCAGTATTATTGGCGATCTTCTGCTCTGGTCTTCTGGAAGGCAGATCAGTGCACAAGTCCCTGGGAGATGGATGGAGACAGGTGAGGGGACCTCCGTCCGCCATCTTGGCAGATCTGATCCCCACGGCAGTCTTAATAATTCCCATATCAGTGGCAGCTTCACAAGTTAATCCTCAGGAGGAGTGAACAGTGCTCTTACTGAATGTATAATACTAACAATAGTGCCCACAACAAAAGTAAAGCAGTATACGTAAATGCATATGTATATCAGGTAAATAAAAAGATAGCAGCAGGTAAAGCGAACAATGTAAACTATCAAATCTTACCCATGTGGGATAACAGCCTGAGCCCAGCGCCTACGATCGTTTCGGTTTACCTTTCTCTTGCTTTACAGGTATATAAAAGGTTAACTTTAACAATACTCTTTCATATTGCGTCCCATATTTTTTTTTAATTTTTTATATATGTATACAAAAAAGTATTTTTGAATTTTTATATCAGGTGTTGCTTGAACTCCTTCTTTTGTTATGTCTAATATTTTTAAATGTATGTTGAGTTATATAAAAAAAAAGAAGTAATTAAAGGAGTTGTCAATATTTTTTGTGTGGGTTAAACATAAAAAAAAGCTATACTCATGTACTCAAATTCCCTGCTTCTCTAGATTTGACGTCTTTCAGTTTGCCACTGCTGCTTCCTGGTTTCTGTTGATGCATCAGGAAGTGCCCACTTAGCCAAACATGACTGAGAGAGGACACCACTGCAGCCAGTGATTGGCGTAATGATCAGTTCATGCTAAGATGATATATCAACAGTAACCGGGAAATAGTAAAGATCAGACGTTGTGAGACCGGGAGCTGAAAGGATCAGAGAAGGTAAGTACTATATATCTTCTTTTTCATGTTTAATATACCCTCTGAAAAGTATGCGTATTTTAAAAAAAAATCTGAACTCAAAAATGTGTCTATTTTACACTCATATGATACTGGCTCTGTGTAACCCAAGTACACCTAACGTTTTTCTCTGATCAAAAGTATGGGTGTTTAAATTGGACCTGTCAGCAGGGAAACATGGTTGTCATTAAGTCAATGGCTAGATCGGGCTAGTCATCAGGACTCTGGATAACAGGGCTATAGTCCAAGGTGTCCACCTAATAGCCTCAGATCTGTACTGGCTTTATTGGCAAAACTGTTCTTAGTTTTAGTGAGATATCGACAGTAGCAGTATGTCAGTAATATATATGGTGATAATATTCCTCCTTTTATACTGGAATTTGTAATATCGGTGTCAGTATACAGGATTTGGTCAGTAATAGTATCGTGGTGGTCGTAGTAGTAGTGTGATTGCTGTAACCACACTGTACAGTTGCCTGCTGGTAGTAGGGAGTATATTGAAGGAGGGGGCTGTGCATGATTGAACGTGAATGAGGGTGTGGTTAGGAGCGTGACTGGGGTTAGGGGGCATGGCTTGTGCTATGGCTCTAGCCCCATGTCTTTTGGAGACCAAGCAATACCCCTGCCAGGCATACTTTATATTTTTATTTCGGTAGTCCTCTCTCTCCAGTGATTGAGCCTCATTTACATATTAACAAAATGGCTTATTTCTCACTGATGGAGAAGACTATATGACACAAAAAAAACATAATACTGAGGTACAAATTCAAGACACTCTTCAGCAAACTCCACAGCCACATCTACTTCAGTCACTTGGAGGTCAAAATGGCACACTACAATATATGTATGTTTGAAAATTCGATAGTTTTTTAAAAAGAAATGTTATTCAAATTAATCATGAGCTTTATCAAAGTATATACATTTGTTCAAAAGTGTATCACTGCCTGACATGATAAAACTGTGTAGTGTGTTCTGGCCACAAAGATATAAAATTAGTCATGGTTGTAAAGGGGTTAATAAATGGCCCATTAAAGTCATCCAGCTATAATAATGGATAAAGGAAGCAGAAAAAAAATCCTTCTAGAATGAAAGGAGCAACAGACTTTGAAACAAAGGAACTAAGTTAATAGAAAAATGTGATATCGCATAGATAAATAAAGCTGTGTCAGAGTATATAATCCATGTTAAGTCAATACACCTCTTCTGTCTGTATTTCCCACCTACACAGTAACATTTACAATTCATAGTGAGGACAACAAAAGAAAATGATTGATAGAACCCGACATATGTCTACAGTAGACATTGTCTGAAGAATTAATAGCTTTCACTCTTTCTATGAGGACATTAAAGCTCAAATTAAACCCCCACTCAGAAAAAGTCTGCCAAGTCTCTCTGCCAGTACAGGAGTAAAACTTTCCACATCTATTGCTACTGACCCATTTATCAAACCCTGCCGACGCAAATAATGTCTCACCAAATAGTTGGAAAAAGAGCCACTTTCAGATGGAACCATTCTACACAGAACTGCTTTATTTATTTTTTCTTAGGAGCTGAGGCAGTGCTCTACCACCCATGTGCAGAAAAAGTGCAAACAAAAAAGTACACAGGGAAACCGTCTATTGCAAACCCTTCTCCAAAAGGAGAGGGGTCCCCACAAACCTTGTATTCTCCTTCTGACCAAAAGGCACCTGCAAGGGTTCAGGACCAATTTTTCCCCTTCACCGAGGCTTACAGGGAACCAAAATGCTCCCAGAATCCACCTGGGTGCCAATCCAAGAAGCCAATTAGCTGGTGTCCTTGTGAAAACAGCAACCTGGGGGTTGTAGGGGGGTGAGGAACATTAGGGCCACACACACCTCCCCTAGAACTCTCCGGGGAAAAAGTCCAAAAAGGGCACCACAGCCTAGAAAATTATAATGAACACAGCACACATGTAATGTGAGAGAGACAGTGACAAGCAAAAAGAGTAAATAATGTGAGGCCCTCTGTGCTTATTTTCTGATTACCCCTAAGGTCATGGCTTATTTTGGCCTTGAAGACACAGCCAAGATTCATTTTTGCATTTTCGTTTTTATGCCTCGCTTTTTTTTATTCCACAAGTCCATATAAGGGCTCCTTTTTGGTGAGACCAATTGTACTTCGTAATGACACCTTTCATTTTACCATAAAATGTACAATGAAGAAAAAATTATATATTTTTAAGTTGGGGGTATTGAAAAAACACAGTTTTGGTAAGTTTTGTTTTTATGTTGCGCACTTTATAGTAAAACTGACATAGTGGGGGAGATTCAAAAACTACTGTAATTTTTGTTCCAGCTATATTAATCACACCTTTTTTTTTCCCTCACATTTTCCAAGGTCTCTTTTTGAAAATATGCAAATGTTGTGCCATTTTTGTTTAAAACAGTCAAACTTTTAAGTATGTTAAAAATGTCCTATTCTGGCCCCTATAATTATAAAAAAAAATTCCAAATACAGGGCTGTATGAGGGCTAATCTTTTGCACTGTGACCTGTAGTTTTTATCAGCACTATTATTTTTTTGGGACTTTTTGATCTTTTTTTTTATGTTCACGTCGTTCACTGTGCGGGATCATAAATTTAATATTTTACTAGTTCAAACAACTATGCACAAGATGATACTAAACATGTTTAATTTTTTCATGTTTTTTTTTTACATTTTTTTTATGGAAAAAGGGGGTCAATTATATTTTTTATTTGGGGGGCCTTTATATATTTAAAAAAAAACATTTTAATATTTACTTTATACCCATAGGGGACTATTGATAGCAATCATTAGATTGCTATGCACTGTTTAGAACTATGCTATAAGAGGCTGCACAGGAAGATTGTCCATCTTGCACTTCCGAGGCTGGCAAGTGACCTCCAGCAGCCATTTGGGACCCATCTTTGGTCTCATGAGCCCACCCAGAACCATTGGCAACTCCATTTTCACTATAGATGCTGTCAATGGTGTAAATGTACCGTGTTATGTGTGAAGTTACTTGCTACAGCACCATACATTTACCTGTCCTTAACCCCTTAACGACCACGGACGTAAATGTACGTCCTGGTTTGGCGGGACTTCCCGCACCAGGACGTACATTTACATCCTGTGTATGACCGCGAGCATCGGAACGGTGCTCGCGTTATACACAGCAGGTTCCGGCTACTAGCAGCAGCCAGGGACCCACCCGTAATGGCCGACATCCGCGATCGCGCGGATGTCCGCATTAACCCCTCAGATGCCGTGATCAATACAGATCATGGCATCTGCGGCAGTGCGGTACTTTGATTGGACAATCGGATCGCCCGCAATGCTGCCGCGGCGATCCGATCATCCAGCATGGTGGCCGGAGGTCCCCTCACCTGGCTCCGGCCATCTCCCGGGGGCCTTCTGCTCTGGTCTGAGATCGAGCAGACCAGAGCAGAAGATAGCCGATAATACTGAGCAGTGATGTGTCCTATACATAGCACTGCACAGTATTAGCAATCAAAGGATTGCTATAGATAGTCCCCTATGGGGACATAAAAAGTGTTTAAAAAAAAAGTTAAAAAATGTCAAAATAAAAAGTAAAAAAAAAGTTAAAAATCCCCTCCCCCAATAAAAATGAAAATTGTCACTTTTTCCCATTTTACCTCCAAAGAGCGTACATTTAAAAAAAAAAAAAAAATCAACATATTTGGTATCAACGCGTGTGTAAATGTCCGAACTATCAAAATATAATGTTAATTAACCCGTATGGTGAATGGCGTAAACATAAAAAAAAAAAAAAAAAGTCCAAAAATGCTGCTTTTTGTCACATTTTATAAAAAAAAATTATAAAAAATGATCTAAAAGTTTTATATATGCAAATGTTGTATCTTAAAAAATTACAGATGACGGCGCAAAAAATGAGCCCTCATACCGCCCAATATACGGAAAAATGAAAAAGTTATAGGTGGTCAAAATAGGGCGATTTTAGATTACTGATTTTGTACAAAAAGTTTTAGATTTTTTTTAAGCAGTACAAAAATATAAAAGTATCTAGCCATGGGTATCATTTTAATCATATTGACCCACAGAATAAAGAACACATATTATTTTCACCGTAAATTGTACAGTGTGGAAACGAACTCCTCCAAAGTGTGCAAAATTTTGGTTTTCATATAAATTTCTCCCTAAAAAATTTTTGGGGGCTTCGCCGTACATTTTATGGTAAAATTAGAGGTTTCATTACAAAGTACAATTGGTCACGCAAAAAACAAGCCCTTATATGGGTCTGTATATGGAAATATAAAAGAGTTATGGATTTTAGAAAGCGAGGAGGAAAAAACATAAATCCAAAAATAAAATTGGCCTGGTCCTTAAGGTGAAAATGGGCTTGGTCATTAAGGGGTTAAAGGGGTTATCCAGAAATAGAAAAACAGATCTATTTTCTTTCAAAAAAACGCTCCCCGTCTGTCTCCATGTTGAGTGTGGTTCTGCAGCTTAGTTCCATTGAGCCAACCTGGAGACAGACAGGGAGCCGTTTTTTAAATAAATTAGCTCTGTTTTTCTATTCATGGATAACCCCTTTAAGGGTTTAAAGGGAATCTGTCATTGATACAAACTTATGACGTGTCACAATGACATGTTGTATGTTTTGATTGGTGGGGTTCCAAATGCTAAGAGCGCCACAGATCACTAAAACTGTTACGCCTAGCGCTCCGGGTCTCCGCTCCTCCCCGGAGCGCTCACGGCGTCTTTCTCCCTGCAGCTCCCCGGTCAGTCCCGCTGATCGGGAGCGCTGCACTGTCATGGCCGTTGGGGATGCGATTCGCACAGCGGGACGCGCCCGCTCGCGAATCGCATCCCAGGTCACTTACCCGTTCCCGTCCCCTGCTGTCATGTGCTGGCGCGCGCGGCTCCGCTCTCTAGGGCGCGCGCGCGCCAGCTCCCTGAGACTTAAAGGGCCAGTGCACCAATGATTGGTGCCTGGCCCAATTAGCTTAATTGGCTTCCACCTGGTCCCTGACTATATCTGACCTCCTCCCATGCACTCCCTGGCCGGATCTTGTTGCCCTTGTGCCTAGTGAAAGCGTTTTGTGTGTCTAAAGCCTGTGTACCAGTACTTCTGCTATCCATCCTGACTACGAACCTTGCCGCCTGCCCCCGACCTTCTGCTACGTCCGACCTTGCTTCTGTCTACTCCCTTGTACCTCGCCTATCATCAGCAGTCAGAGAGGTGAGCCGTTGCTAGTGGATACGACCTGGTCACTACCGCCGCAGCAAGACCATCCCGCTTTGCGGCGGGCTCTGGTGAAAACCAGTAGTGACTTAGAACCGGTCCACTAGCGCGGTCCTCGCCAATCCCTCTCTGGCACAGAGGATCCACTACCTGCCAGCCGGCATCGTGACAGTAGATCCGGCCATGGATCCCGCTGAGGTTCCCCTGCCTTCTATCTCTGATCTCACCACGGTGGTCGCCCAGCAATCCCGACAGATCGCCCATCTAACCCACCAGCTGTCGGAAGTGTCCACCATTGTGCAGCAACTTCAGTCACAACTTCAGCAGCAATCATCTCCTCCGCCAGCTCCTGCACCCCTTCCGCAGCGAGTGGCCACTCCTAGCCTCCGCCTGTCCTTGCCGGACAAATTTAATGGGGACTCTAAGTTTTGCCGTGGCTTTCTTTCACAATGTTCCCTGCACTTGGAGATGATGTCGGATCAGTTTCCTACTGAAAGGTCTAAGGTGGCTTTCGTAGTCAGCCTTCTGTCTGGAAAAGCTCTGTCATGGGCCACACCGCTCTGGGACCGCAATGACCCCGTCACTGCCTCTGTACACTCCTTCTTCTCGGAAATTCGAAGTGTCTTTGAGGAACCTGCCCGAGCCTCTTCTGCTGAGACTGCCCTGCTGAACCTGGTCCAGGGTAATTCTTCCGTTGGCGAGTACGCCATACAATTCCGTACTCTTGCTTCTGAACTTTCCTGGAATAATGAGGCCCTCTGCGCGACCTTTAAAAAAGGCCTATCCAGCAACATTAAAGATGTTCTGGCCGCACGAGAAACTCCTGCTAACCTGCATGAACTCATTCATCTAGCCACTCGCATTGACATGCGTTTTTCTGAGAGACATCAAGAGCTCCGCCAGGAAAAAGACTTAGATCTCTGGACACCTCTCCCACAGTCTCCATTGCAATCTGCGCCTAGGCCTCCCGCCGAGGAGGCCATGCAAGTGGATCGGTCTCGCCTGACCCTGGAAGAGAGGAATCGCCGTAAGGAAGAGAATCTTTGTCTGTACTGTGCCAGTACCGAACATTTTTTGGTGGATTGCCCTATCCGTCCTCCACGTCTGGGAAACGCACGCTCGCACCCAGCTCTCGTGGGTGTGGCGTCTCTTGATGCTAAGTCGGCTTCTCCACGTCTCACGGTGCCTGTACGGATTTCTACTTCAGCCAGCTCTTCCCTCTCAGCCGTGGCCTGCCTGGACTCTGGTGCCTCTGGGAATTTTATTCGGGAGTCCTTGGTGAATAAATTCCGCATTCCGGTGACCCGTCTTGTCAAGCCACTCCACATTTCCGCGGTCAACGGAGCCAGGTTGGATTGCACCGTGCGTTACCGCACGGAGCCCCTCCTAATGTGCATCGGACCTCATCACGAGAAAATTGAATTTTTGGTCCTTCCCAATTGCACTTCCGAAATTCTCCTTGGACTACCCTGGCTTCTACACCATTCCCCAACCCTGGACTGGTCCACTGGGGAGATCAAGAGTTGGGGTCCCTCTTGTTCCAAGGACTGCCTTAAACCGGTTCCCAGTACTCCCTGCCGTGACCCTGTGGTTCCTCCTGTATCCGGTCCCCCTAAGGTCGTTAGGGACTCTGCCTGCCACAGGAAATGCCTCTCCCCCCCTCCCAGTCCACTCAGGCAAGCCTCGGTGCCTCCTCATGGCCCTCGTCCTGGTGTCACACTGCCCCGTGCCAGGCCTCGCCCTCTGCCCTCCCTCCCCATTCCCACTCCTGCTGTACTGCCTGCCATTGAGGAAACCATCCATTCCTTCCCGGTGTCCTCATCCCAGGGGAGGCAGTCACCGGACAAAAAAAAGGGGAGACCTAAGGGGGGGGGTACTGTTACGCCTAGCGCTCCGGGTCCCCGCTCCTCCCCGGAGCGCTCACGGCGTCTTTCTCCCTGCAGCTCCCCGGTCAGTCCCGCTGATCGGGAGCGCTGCACTGTCATGGCCGTTGGGGATGCGATTCGCACAGCGGGACGCGCCCGCTCGCGAATCGCATCCCAGGTCACTTACCCGTTCCCGTCCCCTGCTGTCATGTGCTGGCGCGCGCGGCTCCGCTCTCTAGGGCGCGCGCGCGCCAGCTCCCTGAGACTTAAAGGGCCAGTGCACCAATGATTGGTGCCTGGCCCAATTAGCTTAATTGGCTTCCACCTGGTCCCTGACTATATCTGACCTCCTCCCATGCACTCCCTGGCCGGATCTTGTTGCCCTTGTGCCTAGTGAAAGCGTTTTGTGTGTCTAAAGCCTGTGTACCAGTACTTCTGCTATCCATCCTGACTACGAACCTTGCCGCCTGCCCCCGACCTTCTGCTACGTCCGACCTTGCTTCTGTCTACTCCCTTGTACCTCGCCTATCATCAGCAGTCAGAGAGGTGAGCCGTTGCTAGTGGATACGACCTGGTCACTACCGCCGCAGCAAGACCATCCCGCTTTGCGGCGGGCTCTGGTGAAAACCAGTAGTGACTTAGAACCGGTCCACTAGCGCGGTCCTCGCCAATCCCTCTCTGGCACAGAGGATCCACTACCTGCCAGCCGGCATCGTGACAAAAACGAAGGGGCAGAAGCACTCTGCTGAGCACTGTACCCCTTCATTTATATTGGTTCTGTTTGGCAGTCCTCGGGATGCTGATACAGATTAACAGAATGTCTATGAGGCTTTTGATAAATAAACTGCAAGCTCAGTTTTCTGAGAAGAATTGCACAAGGAATGAGTGGGGAGAGTATTCAGCTTCCCCTAAATTAGCAAATTGCATTTTTTTTTTGTTTGTTTGTTTCAATGTATATTTTATGGTAAAATTTAAGGTGTTACTACATAGAATAATTGGCCTCCATGTGGCTTTGTAAACAGAAAAATAAAGGGGTTGAGGAAAAACAAAAGCTAAAAAACTAAGAGAGTTACCTTTTGACATGTCATAGTGAC
The DNA here is from genome assembly GCF_029499605.1 of Hyla sarda. Lineage (NCBI taxonomy): Eukaryota > Metazoa > Chordata > Amphibia > Anura > Hylidae > Hyla > Hyla sarda. Next base: position 279,468,445 of record NC_079193.1, read on the forward strand.
ATTAGAAGTCATATTTAAATGGGCACTGTTACCAAACTTTTTTTTTTTAATATGCTGTAGTACTTATTGACTACAACATATCTGTTATGCCGAGCGCTCCGGGTCCCTGCTCCTCCCCGGAGCGCTCGCGGCGTTCGTCTCCGTGCAGTGCCCCGGTCAGACCCGCTGACCGGGAGCGCTGCACTAGTGTCACCGGCGGGGATGCGATCCGTGTAGCGGGACGCGCCCGCCCGCTGGTCGCATCCCAATCTCCTCACCTGCCCCGTCCTCTGTCTGCTCAGTCCTGGCGTGCACGGCCCCGCTCTCTAGGGCGCGCGCGTGCCGGCTCTCTGAGATTTAAAGGGCCAGTGCACCACTAATTGGTGCCTGGCCCAATCAGTGTCAATTAGCTTCCCTGCTCTTGTATATAAGAACCCACTTCCCCTTCCTGTCCTTGCCGGATCTTGTTGCCTAGTGCCAGTGAAAGCATTTTGTATTTGCCCTTACCAGTCTTTCCAGACCTTCTGCCATTGCCCTTGACTACGAACCTTGCCACCTGCCCTGGCCTTCTGCTACGTCTGACCTCGCCTCTGTCTAGTCCTCCTGTACCACGCCAGTCTCAGCAGTCAGTGAGGTTGAGCCGCTACCGGTGGACACGACCTGGTTGCTACCGCCGCAGCAAGACCATCCCGCTTTGCGGCGGGCTCTGGTGAAAACCAGTAGCAACTTAGAACTGGTCCTCCGGTACGGTCCACGCCAATCCCTCACTGACACAGAGAATCCACCACCAGCCTGCCGAATCCTGACAATATCTCTAATATACATTCATAATTTTTTTTTCCCATTAAAATAGTTTAATTTACATTTGAAAACAGGCCACTAGGGGTCTCCCTCCTAGTGACCGGCTGCAGCCTGGCGTGATGTCACGCTTGAATTCAGACTGATGCCGCGGCGGGGTTTGGGGGAGCGGGATGTGCGGCAGCTGCGGCCATCACAGATACTGTTTTCACCACAGTGTGCCTCCAGTTGTTTTCCCACTACAACTCCCAGAATGCCCTGACAGCCAATAGATGTCAGGGCAAGCTGAGAGTTGTAGTGGTGAAACAGCTGGAGGTACACTGTATTGGTGAACTAAGGGCAGAAGTCGCCCCCCCCCCTCCCCAGCAGGCATCAGTGATATCGCGCCTGCTGGGGAAGTCTGCCTGGTAAGTGAACACACTACCAGCCAGACAAAAAGGCATTTTTAATATAGTAAAAAAAAAAATTAAGGGCAGTGAGGGGGTTAGGGATAGATAGACAATAGGCAGGGACAGAAGAAGTAAAAAAAAAAAAAAAAAGGATGGTGGGAGCTACTCTGTAAGTGATTAAACCCATACCAATTACTTAAAGGGTTAAAAGTGCTCAGCCATTATTGGTTATGTGTGTCTCTCCTCAGAGAGATGGGGTTAGCTGTGTACTCCACCTACCTAAGGGAGGCAGAGGAGAGTTGAATGCAGCCAATGGGGCTCAGTACTTCTGTTACTTTGTTTCAAAGAGGTTTCAGTACCCAGATCACCTTCTAAACTTCTATCTTCTTAGGCTATATTCACACTACCGTTGCGCCCCTTCAAGAACGGCTGTCAAACTCTCTTTTTTTTTCTTTGAGTTTGACGGCCGTCATTTTGACAGCCGCAATGGGCAACAGTGGGTCCCAATGGACCCCATTATAGTCAATGGGGTCCATCGGGCGCCACTGTTTTTCAGCGGAAGTAGCAGGAGCAAGCTATATTTTTTCTCTAGCTATTTTCCCCCCGGTGGCCCTGGTGGTCATCACACTACAGTGTGACAATAGAAGTGTAAAAGTGGCCTTACTATGTGTGGTCCAGTTTTATAAAATAATGCTTACTCTTATTAAATATTGATAATTTATCATTCACATAGGTCATCAATATGTTAATGGGAGGATTGACCTCCCATGCCCCCCCCTCTGATCCGCACAATAAGGGGGTTCAGGACTGAGCTGCAGTAGCAAAATAACAGCCATAAAGAAGAGCTGCTGTTCTAACCTAAACAACAAAGGGGTGTGCTGCTGCTCAAATAGGATCCTCAGCAAAATCCATCCATATTTATATCCTAAAACATTATCAATCTCAGTACAATATTGGTCTATAAAGATGGGTGTAAATGTCTTACTGTGGATATCCTTTAGTATATGGACTAAGTAGACACGAATAAATATGTAACTGTAAATGAGTAGACATGGATAAATATATATCAGTGGCTGTGTTATTCCTATGTGTTCTGTTTCTCATGATCATTGTTGTAGAAGCACAAAAACAGGATGTAAAAGAGTTAAGGAGGATCACACTAATTTCACTCTGCACTGATTTCTAAGCAGGGGGCAAAGCATGAGATCCCAAAGTCCCTGCCATGCTCAGAATCACTTAGTGCTCCTCTCCGTATGCACAATGTCATTTAAATGCTCATATTCTACCATTTTCAAATTAGACCACACAATGCAAACATCCTATGCGGCAGCATAAAGACACGTCTTCAGCTAATACATAGAATTCCTTTATACTTTATATCTATGAGAACGTACCCATATATTCTCTTATTCATTGTAAAAGTATGCTGAATTTTTAATGTTGTATTGCTCTGTTTTGGTCCTGATGACAAATATATGTTAAAATGTGCATTTGAGATGTTACCAGATCACTAAATAATGGACGTCTTATGTCATTTTACAGTGACATTAAAATAAAAATTTAGTTTTTTTTATTTCAATATGTCATTTATAATTCTGTTGACCCACTGTGCCATCTAACCGATTTGGCTTTGAGCCACTCTCAAGGGCATTTTCTAAGTAGCCCACCCGGTTTTATCTCTTTAACCCCCTCACAGGGATCTGGACTTTGCTGCAGATGACTACCAGGTTAAAACCTCTTAAAGCACTCCTGACATGGGTAAAATCTGGTCCAGCAGGCCAAGACATGCCACAATGAAGCAAGGGATCAGGCAAACATTATCAAAGCCTCAGATCTTATACTGAAAAGGCAATACTATACAGGGGATGAGGGAGACTGAGTTAGGAAAGCAGACAGAGGTCACACTAGGAACATAGGCCGACATTTATCATTGTCTTTAGACTGTTTTTTGTGTCTACAAGAGGCGCAAAAAGGCGCAAGCAGGGTTTATTTGCGCCTTTTTTGCGCCTTTTTGTTTACATATTTCTGCTGATTTTGAGTTGCAATCCACTGATTTTGAGTTGCAATCCACTGATTTTGGCAATACACATGATATAGAAGGGATTTATGAACTGCGCCTTTTGTAAAAAGGCGCAAAGCCACTGAAAAGTGTCTAAAATTACACCATCCCAGACCTGGCATAGCTTTTTAGTGTATGTGAAGAGAGAAATTTTAGAAATGTGACCTGCACAAAATTTATCAAATGCTCGGTGAACATTTTATAAATTTGGTGATCCTACACATTATCATCACACAAAAAAAAAAGGTGTAAAAAAAATGCTTCACTTACACCTACAATCATAAATGTGGGCCAAATTGCTCAGACAAAGTTGAGTGTAGCTGCCTTAAATAGATTGTGAAGAAAGGTGTTCGGCAAGGAACAGGTTTTGGGGGTGTGCACTGGCCCTTTAAAGGCATACTCTGCCCCTAGACATCTTATCCCCTATCCAAAGGATGACTGGAGATGTAGGGGCCGGAGGATCGTGAATTCACGATCTCGCCATCCTCGTGACATCACACCCCGCCCACTTAATGCAAGTCTATGGGAAGGGGTGTGACAGCCACCACACCCCCTCCCTTAGACTTGCATTAAGGGTTAGGGGCATGAGGTCACGATCCTCCAGCCCCTGCATCGCCAGTCATCAGGCACGGAGTGGAACTCCATGCACCAAATGCAGGAGAGATCGCGGGGGTTACCAGCAGCGGGATGCCAGCAATCAGACATCTTATCCCCTATCCTTTGGATAGGGGATAAGATGTCTAGGGGCGGAGTACCCCTTTAAGAACTCGAAGGGAGTGTGCTCAAACCCTACAGGCAGGCAAGGAAACAACAGCAGGAGCAGTAGCAGAAGGGTTGAGAGCACAAGAGGAGGAGACTTAGGCCAAACAGTGGCAATGAGGGGTAAGCCAGTGATGAGGACAAGATGGCATTACATTAGTGATATAACTTACTGCCATCAGTTGTGAAGTAAATCAATTGATGATAGAGCCATTTAGAAAAGTTCACAGAGTGTTAGTTTGTACTGTTATGGTAGGAACAGTATATAATTGATTATTAGAACTGTATATAGTCAATACACAGCCATAAACAATATTTTTTTCCCCCAGTCCAGTCCCATGATAATCCTGGCACCACCCAGGGAAACACGCTGGGACATGTTTAGTTGTGCTTTAAAATTGTTGCCTATCTCATCTGTTGGTTATTTGGTGTTTGAAGACAGATTTTACATGTTGCACCCTTTTTTCATCACCAGTGTAAACATTGTTGGTATCCCTGGATACCTTATGTAGCTAGCTCTGCCTTGTATATGTTTGTTTTTTCTCTCTCATTTTCGCTCCTGACTCAAGGATTTTTGTTGTTTTTTGATATAGTGATATTGCATTTTTAGATAAAAAGTTGTGGTTTAACTCTATGCTACAGTGATACTATCAATATTTATGTGACTCATGGCTTGGTAGTTTATTATTGAAGAGGCTATGAGGGTGTAATTATAAGGGAATTTGGATACATGTGTACTAAACTATTGTCTGTAAGTGCCTGTGGTCCCTGCTCTGACATAGCATTCAACTGTATGTTTGTGTGCTGGATATGGATACATTTTTAACATGTAACCACGCCCTTGATTAAAGGAGTACTCCAGGGAACTAGACCCATAGCCCATAATTTCCCTCTCACCAACCTATTTATTTGTCTAAATATCATTCATTAGCTACATACAGCAGTTTCCCTCTTCAGCTGTCACTTACATGAAGGAAGTGAGAGAAATACATCATTATCAGATTAATCTTGTCTTTGTGCAAAGCCCTTACTGAGACTAGTCCCCACCCTCCTGGAAGACAAACACCATGTGATTTCTGTCTTGTCTAGGGGTCTGGCTTCACAGCCACATCTTCCCTCCCCCCTCCCCTCCCTGTGAAGATGTTCAGTCACAACTCAGCACATAACACTGCTCTTTTCCTGCTGTAGATCTCATCACTGACAGCTGTCATTCAGAAAATATCATGATTCATTGATGGGGGGATGGATAGTTTGAAAATGCAATGTACAGTGTGTTTACAACAACACAGCATGCACAATGATAGTAAAAGTAATTTGCTGGCAGCCATTACACAGACCCACACTGACTGCTGGGAGTTGTAGTCTGGGCTGCAAGCAAGGAAAAATAATATTTAGGAGACGACCGGGACCACTGGAGCTGGCAAAATCACATTCATAACTACAGGGGACACATAACAGGTATTGTGGTGGCTTTGGGGCATTTCTTTTTCTTAACTTCCCCGGAGCACCCCTTTAAGCCACTGCCAGAGGGTTCTAAAAACTGATATATGAAGATCTGATTGGTGGGACTATTACACTGGAAAATAAGAGATGATCCTGTGTCTGCAACGGTGTACCATGTGTCTGTCTACAACAAAAATGTTTTATAGGTTAAAAAAAAGAAACATTTCATTTCTTAAACATTTCACGTGACTTAACAACACACCATATCTCAGCTTGCTGGAACACTGAGCTTGTGACCAAGGGGTAATTGTTAAAGAATCATATTAAAGTGAAAAGTATGTTTGTGAGTCAGACACTTGTCAGTATTATATTCTTTTGTACGTTGGTTTTGCTTCCTTGAGAAAAAATAATTCCAGCCTATAATCGTTGTAGAGTGTGGTTATATTCAGCCATGCCATTGTGGCACTTGCTCTAGGAGCAATTCATCGCAATGCTGAGATCAATGCAGTATGCATGAATGAGCAAAAACTGAGGGCACTGAATTTCCAAAACTGCATGACTGAAGAGAAAGGGACATTGATAGATGATTGGATTGTTAATTATCCCAGCCACGGCTCCAGCAGCTTAAGGTCTATTAGGATTCTATTCTACAGCTCAAGCACAAAAAAACGCCCTTCTATCTGTTTGTAGATGATAACACATTAAATGGCACCCTCCATAAGAACCCATAGTCATTACCTATAGATTAACCCCTAGCGGATGCAGGATGTACCTGTACGCCCCGGCTGCCCGATACTTGACGCACCATGATGTACATGTACATCCTGAGTTCCGTCCGGCTGTCCGGCCATGCTGGGAGTCATAGTTTTGGAACAGCTGGAGGTACCCTGGTTGGGAAACACTGATCTAGATACTGTGACCACTGTGTGCCATGAAGACTGAGGACTTCTGTCCTCACCATACACTATCACACCAATTTCTCCATCACCATTACACCACCCCTGGGTTGCTGGAAATTTCGCTGGTGAGCCAAAGGATAGGCTGGATAACCCCTTTAAACATGTCAGAACAGGACAACTTCGGGTCCTTCATTTAATAGTGTGTGGATGATATAATACTGAAGCAACGTTCATGTTTTTAGCATTGAATATATGGAGCACTGTGGCTCATTTATTGTGCTGTATAAATAGACTGCAGAATATAACATCCCTAGACATATGTCTTTATTGAGCGTTTAAATTAAACAAGCAAGGTTTATTTATCCCTACTGAGCAATACTCATTTAGTATCTACCCAGCTTTTTAAGGCACCTGCATTCAGGTTCATGCTGTTTTATGTTTGTTTTTATATATATAAAAAAGCATACATTACAGATTTGCATTTGTATTATTTCCAATGATCTCACAGCAAAGAGCCAGACTTTACTTCCATCAGATTTAGTGTTGAAAAGTTATGGAAAAGAGATTTACTTAGGCTGAGCTACCAAGTTTCTTTTGACCTGTTATTTACAACTGTGTAAAATTGCTCATGTATGTCTCTCCAGACTGTGTTCACACTGTTTTTTGCTGCATTTTTAATTTTTTTTCTTTTTTTACATGTTGAATTCATTGATAGTCAAGGGAGTTCACCAAAGAGAACAACGATTGTATGTTGAAAACAAAAACGCCCAGTGTGAACATGTCCTGTTAGGCTAAGTTTCCACTTGTTTTTTTTCTGTCAGTTTTTGGAGATCTGCCACTGCAGTTTTTGAGCCAAAGCCAGACGTGTATTCAAAAGGAATAGGACATATAAAGGAAGGACTTCTTCTCCCTTATGGATCCACTTCTGACTTTGGCTCAAAAACTGCAGTGGCAGATATCCAAAAACTGCCAAAAAGTGGAAACTTAGCCTTATAGTGGTTCACTGGTCTCTTCAGAACTAAACTCAAAACTATTCTACAAGTATAAAAGCTCCAAACTAAATGTCTCCTAAAATCCATCTACCAACCATACTTGCATCTCTATCTGGATTATCATTGGTTTTGTCAACGACTTATAACATCCCTTTTTTTTTCACTTCTACTCTAGAACTTCTCCTAAGCTGTACTGATCTTATGGAACATAAGGCTAACTTCTCACATTTACAACTTTCAAGCCTTAAACTATTTCAGAATGTCCTTGAAATTTCTTCAAGGACACTCATTTTACATAGTTTATTACAACTAAATCCCATAGCCTTTGCATATTCTTGGTCAAAGACACCACTTCACTCAATGCATTTATATAGCGGAATCTGTTGGTGCTATATAAATAAAATTGTTAGTATCATTATTAACCCCTTAACGACCACAAACGTAAATGTACGTCCTGGTTTGGCGGTACTTCCTGCACAAGGACGTACATTTACGTCCTGTGTATGACCGCGAGCATCGGAACGGTGCTCGCGTCATACACGGCAGGTTCTGGCTGCTAGCAGCAGCCAGGAACCAGCTGGTAATGGCCGATATCCGCTATCGTGCGGATGTCCACCATTAACCCCTCAGATACCGTGATCAATACAGATCACGGCATCTGCGGCACTGCGGTACTTTGAATGGATGATCGAATCGCCCACAGTCCTGCCGCGGCATTCTAATTGTCCAGCATGGCGGCCAGAGGTCCCCTCACCTGGCTCCGGCCGTTTTTCGGGGTCTTCTGCTCTGGTCTGAGATCAAGCAGACCAGAGCAGAAGATCACCGATAACACTGATCGGTGTATGTCCTATGCATAGCACTGAACAGTATTAGCAATGAAATGATTGCTATAGATAGTCCCCTATGGGGACATAAAGAGTGTAAAAAAAAAGTTGAAAAATGTAAAAATAAAAAGTAAAAAAAAGTTAAAAATCCCCTCCCCCAATAAAAATTAAAATTGTCAGTCTTTCCCATTTTACCCCCAAAAAGCGTAATTTTTTTCATAAACGTATTTGGTATCACCATGTGCATAGATGTCCGAACTATCAAAATATAATGTTAATGATCCCGTACGGTGAATGGCGTAAACATAAAAAATAAGTAAAAAAAATCCAAAAATGCAGCTTTTTTTGTCACATTTTATAAAAAAAAAAAAAAATTAATTATCTAAAAGTTTTATATATGCAACTGTGGTATCTAAAAAAAAAGTACAGATGACGGCGCAAAAAATGAGCCCCATACCGCCCTATATACGGAAAAATTAAAAAGTTATAGGTGGTCAAATTAGGGCGATTTTAGATTACTGATTTTGTACAAAAAATTTTAGATTTTTTTTTAAGCAGTACAAAAATATAAAAGTATCTAGCCATGGGTATCATTTTAATCGTATTGACCCACAAAATAAAGAACACATGTCATTTTTACCGTAAGCGTGAAAACAATACAATCCAAAATGTGCAATATTTTCTCGGGGTTTGCCTTACATTTTATGGTAAAATTAGAGGTTTCATTACAAAGTACAATTGGTCACGCAAAAAACAAGCCCTTTTATGGGTCTGTAGATGGAAATATAAAAGAGTTATGGATTTTAGAAGGCGAGGAGGAAAAAACTAAAACGCAAAAATAAAATTAGCCTGGTCCTTAAGGTTAAAATGGGCTTGGTACTTAAGGAGTTAAAGGGGTACAGCCGTCACACCCCCACCCATAGACTTGCATTGAGGGGGTGGGGTGTGATTTAACCCCTTAAGGACTCAGGGTTTTTCCGTTTTTGCACTTTCGTTTTTTCCTCCTTACCTTTTAAAAATCATAACCCTTTCAATTTTCCACCTAAAAATCCATATTATGGCTTATTTTTTGCGTCGCCAATTCTACTTTGCAGTGACATTAGTCATTTTACCCAAAAATGCACGGCGAAACGGAAAAAAAAATCATTGTGCGACAAAATCGAAAAAAAAACGCCATTTTGTAACTTTTGGGGGCTTTCGTTTCTACGCAGTGCATATTTCGGTAAAAATTACACCTTATCATTATTCTGTAGGTCCATACGGTTAAAATGATACCCTACTTATATAGGTTTGATTTTGTCGCACTTCTGGAAAAAATCATAACTACATGCAGGAAAATTTATACGTTTAAAAATGTCATCTTCTGACCCCTATAACTTTTTTATTTTTCCACGTATGGGGTAATATGAGGACTCATTTTTTGCGCCGTGATCTGAAGTTTTTATCGGTATGATTTTTGTTTTGATCGGACTTTTTGATCACTTTTTATTCATTTTTTAATGATATAAAAAGTGACCAAAATACGCTTTTTTGGACTTTGGAATTTTTTTGCGCGTACGCCATTGACCGTACGGCTTAATTAATGATATATTTTTATAGTTCGGACATTTACGCACGCGGCGATACCACATATGTTTATTTTTTATTTTTTTTACACTGTTTTATTTTTTTTATGGGAAAAGGGGGGTGATTCAAACTTTTATTAGGGAAGGGGTTAAATGACCTTTATTAACACTTTTTTTTTACATTTTTTTTGCAGTGTTATAGGTCCCATAGGGACCTATAACACTGCACACACTGATCTCTAATGCTGATCACTGGCGTGCATTAACACGCCTGTGATCAGCATTATCGGCGCTTGACTGCTCCTGCCTGGATCTCAGGCACGGAGCAGTCATTCGTCGATCGGACACCGGGGAGGCAGGTAAAAGCCCTCCCGGTGTCCGATCAGCTGTTCGGGACGCCGCGATTTCACCGCGGCGGTCCCGAACAGCCCGACTGAGCAGCCGGGTCACTTTCACTTTCACTTTAGAAGCGGCGGTCAGCTTTGACCGCCGCTTCTAAAGGGTTAATACCGCACATCGCCGCGATCGGCGATGTGTGGTATTAGCCGCGGGTCCCGGCCGTTGATTAGCGCCGGGACCGACGCGATATGATGCGGGATCGCGGCGCGATCCCGCTTCATATCGCGGGAGCCGGCGCAGGACGTAAATATACGTCCTGCGTCGTTAAGGGGTTAATGAGGGGGCGGGGGCTATAACATCACGATCTCCCGGCGCCGGCTCTAAGCATTCGGAACATTTTGTTCCAAACGCTGAGCAGCGGAGTACCTCTTTAACCTCTTCAGGACACAGGGCGTATGGATACGCCCTGCATTCCGAGTCCTTAAGGACCGAGGGCGTATCCATACGCCCGTGGGAAATCCGGTCCCCACTGCTAGCCGGTTGGGGACCGGAGCCGGATGCCTGCTGAAATCATTCAGCAGGCACCCTGGCACATTGCCCAGGGGGGTCCTGAGACCCCCCCCATGTCAGCGATCGGAGAAAATTGCATGTCAATTCAGACATGCGATTTTCTCCAATTCCGGGCTGATCGGGTCTCTGGTGACCCGATCACCCGGAAAATAGGGCTGATCGGAGTTGTCAGCAACAGCCCCGATCAGCCTAAAGGATAGGAGTGAGGTCGCAAAGCTGCGATCTACTCCTATCCCCTGCCATTACTCAGAACGGAGTTCTGACCAATGACAGCACAGGACAGCGTGTTGCCATGGCAACCCCCCGTTCTGCCCGCCCCTGGATGGCGAGGGGCTCTGGGAAGAAGATGGAGGCGTACCTGCAGGAGAAGATGCCTGGGGACCTGGGATCTTCCGTGGAGCCTGCTGGATCCTGATCAGGTAGGGAATCGACAGTGGAGGGGGGGGGGGGGAATTGAAAGTGAAAGTAAATTGATCTTTACTGTGGCAACCACTAGGGGGGCGTAACTGCAACTCCCAGCATGCCCAGGCAGCCAAAGGCTGTCTGGGCATGCTGGGAGTTGTAGTTTTGCAACATCTGGAGGGTCACAGTTTGGAGACCACTGTTACAGTGGTGCCCAAACGGTAGCCCTCCAGATGTTGCCAAACTACAACTCTCAGCATGCCTCGACTGCCCAGGCATGCTGGGAGTTGTAGTTCTGTAACATCTGTCCCTTCAGATTTAGCAATTTTCATGACATTTTTGAAAATTGCTGCTCTACTTTGAAGCCCTCTAAATTTTTCAAAAAGCAAAAGTATGTCCATTTTATGATGCCAACATAAAGTGGACATATTGTATTTGTGAAGAAAAATAAAATTTTTTTGGAATATTCATTTTCCTTACAATTATAGAGCTTCAAAGTTAGAAAAATGCTAAATTTTCTAAATTTTCATGAAATTTTGGGATTTTTCCCCAAAAAAGGATGCAAGTAACGCCAAAAATTTACCACCAAAATAAAGTAGAATATGTCACGAAAAAACTATCTCAGAATCAGAATATTCGGTAAAAGCGTTTTCGCGTTATTAATTCGTAAAGTGACGGTGATCATAATTGCGAAAAAGGGCTCAGTCCTTAAGGTGAAAAAGGGCTGCGTCCTTAAGGGGTTAATGTAACTTTTGTCCTAAAATTGTGACCCTTGTTACATTGCTTTATATGAATAGTAGATACAGGAGGCACTCACCACCGTAGATTGTGCACAAATGCAAATTCTTTATTGCCTGGTGCAGAGATAAAAGCGGGCAAGTGTAGAAACCTGAAACCTTTCCCTGGTGTGCTGCGTCCACACTTGTCCGCTTTTATCTCTGCACGATACAATAAAGAATTTGGATTTTTGCACAATCTAAGGTGGTGAGTGCCTCCTGAATCTACTATTCAAGTTTGCTTCTATGAACTTTGCCTTTGCGGGACTGAGCACCCGAATCAGGATTGTTGCATGTGTGGTACACCTGTTGCCCCCGGCTACCACATGTTGTAAAGAGGTGTGGGAAAGCGGAGTTTGGACCAAGCTGTGCCGGCCTGTTCTATCTTGTGATTTTGCACATTGCTTTATATACTCATGTGTTGACAATGGTGCCAGCTACATGCTGTGACTGCTTCATTTGGCTTTATACATATCTATCTATATCTTTCTCTCTCCCTCTCTCTAGCTCTATATATATAAGATACAAGTGGCGGATCCACAAGTAAGCTTGTAAGTCTACTGTGTTACAACCCTTATTCTTTTGAGAACGTGAGTTCAAATAGGCTGGAGCTTTTGATGTTAATTTTCTTTTGCAAAATATTTTGGTGTATTATGGTTTTTGGTGTATTATTGTTGCAAGTCGTGGCCCAACTGCGGGTCTAAATTGCCAAAACTAACAGGCATTAGTTCAGGTCTTCAGACTTCTGACTGGGACATCAGTCAAGCCAGGACTTGTGGCTGTATTATGGACGCAAAAATGCATCCAAGAAATGTCACAATGTAACACCATTCAGAGTTGTATTTTTTTTTTACTTATTTTATTACCAGATAGCTCCTTTTTGGTTTATACTATGAATTCACTTCGCTTCTAAAGAGCTAATGAATATAAATATGTTTCAGGATACAGATTTCTCATTATTGGCAGGCATCATGGAAGCACCATTCATGGTCTGCTATATATTTAAGTGAATGTGTCGCCTAGACTTTAATTTTACCGATTAGAGACAGATACTAAAGCATGTTCTTTTTTTCTAATCTGTCTCTTTTTTAATATTGAGTACAATTCTTAAAAAATATGTTTAACATAAAAATTAAAGGTCATTTCCTGGTGACACATTACTTCCTAAACCCAGTTCCTTTTGTGTTATTTAAGCATGAAGGAGTTGTCTAAGGACCACAGTCCTACTCAGGTGATCTCTACAAGTATTGATCATCTACAAATGAAGAACGACAGGTCAAGCTGCCAACTCCCCCTAAATACTCATAATGACTTTTCTATCATAAACAGTATAAAATTATGTAAAATTTCTTGAGCTCATATGAATTGCCAATTCCAATGTAATATCAAGACCTAGGGTTAAAACTATCAGACGTCCAAATGACATCTGGCTTCTCAGCTACTACAGATTATTGGCTGCAGTGTTTATCAGTGCATTATTCATCAAAACTGATGATGCAAAGTACTACATGCTGTCTGCATCTCCATGTCTGAGTGGGAGATAAGTTGGCAGAAGTGCCTGGTATTCTGTGAGCAGCATGTAATCAATAGTGTGGGTGCTTGTTCGTTTTATGTTGATGACTATTCCCTCTGGTGTATCTTTGTGAGACTTTTGTGTTCACTACATCACCAGCTGTGCATTTTATTTTCTTCCTCATCTTAATACCAAAATCTGTAAGCAAACGTGATGGTACAACCTTTTCATCTGCGGATAGGAAATTCAAAAAGCAAATGACAGAAACCGTTACGAGATCTCACATCTCAATATAACAAATGAAGGTGTTTCTTTATATTATATGGATGGTATTATGGTGAGAACAGGTTTCATACATACTACGTTGTTCTATTGGAAAGAGAACCTTTTTGGAATCTGATAGGTTACTTACCAAGAGCAAACTATACAGAGCAATGTGTCATTTTTATTCTTATTCTTTAAGCAATACCATATAGATAGATATGAGATAGATAGATAGATAGATGTGTGTGTGTATTTATTATTTTAGTTATCATGGTTTTCACCTTTTGGGGACGAAGGGCGTACCTGTACACCCTTGTCCTACTCCCCTTCTATGACGTGGGTCATAGGGGGATGGTCCTGGTGGCTATTTGCCTCTGGGACCATTGCCTAATGCTGGACATCACTGATCGCGGTGATACCTAACATTAACCCCTTAAAAGCCACAATCAAAGTTGGACGCAGCATCTAAAATGCTAAAAAAAAAGGCTTCCCGGAAGCTCAGCAGAGCTGATTTGGACCACCGTGGTAAAACTGCGTTTTCCCGATCATCTGACAGGATGGCCGGAGGGCCCTTACCTTCATCCGCGCCGTCCGATCTGTCCCTCAATGCTGTTGGAGCAGTCGAGCACAGATAACACTGGTCAATGCTGTGCTATGACATAGCATTGAACAGTGTATGCAATCTAATGATTGCATGTTATAGACCCCTAGGGGGACTATAATATTGTGTAAAGAAAAGTAAAAAAAAAAAAATAATATATATATATATATATATATATATATATATATATATATATATATAAAAATAAAAAAGTGATTAAAGTGATTTAACCCCTTTCCTAATAAAAATATGAATTACCATACTTTTCCCATTAAAAAAAATTAATGTTGAGAAAAATAAACATATGTGGTATCACAGCATGCATAAATGTCCGAACTGTAAATATATAATGTTACTTTAACTGTACGATCAATGTCATATATGTAAAAAAAATATATATATATATATATACCAAAGTCCAGAATTGTGTATTTTTGGTTATTTTGTGTATCCCAAATTTTTTTTATAAAAAGCGATCAAAAACTCCCATTAAAACATAAATGGTACCAGTAAAAACAACAGACAACGGCGCAAAAATTAGCCCTCACACATGCCCATATGTGGAAAAATAAAAAAATTATAGAGGTCAGAGTAGGACATTTTTAAACATGCTAATTTTCATATAAAAAGTTATAATTTTTTATAATTAATTATAATTAAGTAAAACAAAATCTATATAAGTTGGGTATCATTTTAATCGTATGGCCCTATGTCATTTTTACTGAAAAGTGTACTGCATGGAATTAAAAGCCCCCAAAACGTACAAAATGGCCATTTTTCTTTTCAATTTTGCCCCACAAATTATTTTCTTAGGTTTTGCCTTATATTTTGTGGTGAAATTACTGATGTCATTCGAAAGTAATATTGGCCATCTGGGAAACATTTGTGCCATCCGACACTGAATTAGCTTAGGGTCAGATTTAGTGCAGGCAAGGATAGTGTAGGTGTGTAAAAAAAAAAGTAAAATAGAATTTATTTTTATTTTTGCACAGTGCCCCCAAAGTCAGTGTCTGAGGGTCTGCTGTACCTTCAGCTGTGTGACCCAGGTCCTTCTTTAGGGTGTTGTGGCCTGCCCCAATTGGCCTGCTTTTTTGGAGCGCAGACCTTTTTTTTTCACTAACATTGGTCGGACCCTCTGCGCTATAGAGAGCGTCCAGCCACTGTTAGCACTTTGTTTAAAAATTGAGGTCACTTGCCAGATTTTTTTTTTCTAGATCTATGTCAGAACCTCTGCTATTGCAGTGCAAATCACCTTAGGCCTTAAATGTGCTCAGTGCTCTCTCACTTCTTAGCCCTGTTGAGCTCCCGCACAGCACGTTACATCCACATATGTTGTATTTCCTTACTGGGGAGAATTTAGGCTACAAATTTTGGGGGGTGTAAATACTCACTGTACCCCTTGTTAAATTCCTAAAGGGGTGTAATTTCCAAAATTATGGTACATGTTGGGGGGTTTCCACTGTTCTAGCACCATGGGGGCTGTGTAAATGCACATGGCCCAATGGTGCTCCTTCACTTCTGGGCATTGTAGTTCACCCACAACGCAATTTACATCCCCATATGGGGTATTTCCATACTCCGAAGTAATGGGGTTACCAATTTTGTGGGGTATTTTTTCCTATTACCCCTTGTGAAAATGAAAAATTTGGGGTAACACCAGCATTTGAGTGAAAAGAATAAAATTTTTCATTTTTATGGCCCACTATTCCAAACATCTGTGAGGTGTAAATACACACTGTACCCCTTGTTACGTTCCTTGAGGGTTGTATTTTACAAAATGATGGCACATTTTGGGAGGGTTCCACTGTTCTGGCACCATGGTAGGTCTGAAAAAACCCACCTGGCCCCCAACTTCAATTCCAGCCAAATTCGCTCTCCAAAAGCACAATGGCGCTCCTTCTCTTTTGAGCCATGTTGTGCACCCACAGAGCACTTTCCGTCAAAATATAAGGTATTTCCATAGTTTGAAAAAATGGGGTTACAAATTTTCGAGGGCATTCTCTCCTATTACCCATTGTGAAAATTAAAAAGTTGGGGTAACACCAGCATTTTAGTGTTAAAAATAATTAAATTTTTCATTTTTAATCCCACTTTTCGGCCAACAAAATTCTCTCTCCAAAATCCCAAAGTTGCTCCTTCTCTCCTGAGCCATGCTGTGAGCCTGCAGAGCACTTTACATCCACATATGAGGTATTTCCATACTTGAGAGAAATTGGGATACAGGTTTTGGGGGGATTTTTCTCCTTTTACCCCTTATAAAAATAGAAAAAATGGGTCTACAAGAACATGTTAGTGTAAAAAAATTGGATTTTGAGTTTTCTCCTCCACTTTGCTGCTATTCCTGTGAAAAACCTAAAGGGTTAACAAACTTTTTGAAAGTCATTTTGAATGCTTTGAGGGGTACAGTTTCCATCATGGGTCATTTATTGTGAATTTCTCACAGAAATGCCCCTCAAATCCACTTCAAACTGAACTGGTCCCTGAAAAATTAAGATTTTGAATTTTTCGTGAAAACTTGTAAGCCCTCTAATGTCTTCAAAAAGAAAAAACATGTCAACCTTATGATGCCACCATAAAGTAGACATATGTGGATCAATATATAATTTATTTGGCATGTCCATTTTCCTTACAAGAAATGAGTTTAAAGGAAATCCGTCACCAGTGTCACCTGCACTAACCTGTCGGTACTGACAGATAGTGCAGGTGACACTGATGACAGCGGTACTTACCTTGTCCTGTTCCGTGGTGGGAATCTTCGATAATCTCCTCCGTTAGCTTTGCTCCAGGCACCTGGCTTGGGGCACGGGCAGAGCTTACTGATGGCACCTCTGCTGTTCTCTTACAGTGGGACATAGCAGGGAGCGGTGACGTCACTAAGCTCCGCCCACGACCCAAGCCGCTGCTGCTCTCCGCAGGGTCTCGCAGCAGCGGTGACGTCAGCAAGCTCTGCCTGTGTCCCAAGCCGGATTGCCGGGACTGGAGCTAACGGACAAAATTACCAAAGATTCCCGCCACGGAACAGGACAAGGTGAGTACCGTTGTCATCAGTGTCACCTGCACTGACAGTACCGACAGGTTAGTGCAGGAGACACTGGTGACAGATTTTAAAAGTTTTCATGAAATTTTGGAATTCTCACCAAGAAATGATGCAAGTATCGACAAAAATTTACCACTATCTTAAAGTAGAATATGTCAAGAAAAACAATCTCGGAATCAGAATAATAAGTAAAAGCATCCCAGAGTTATTAATGCATAAAGTGACAGAGGTCAGATTTGCAATAAATGGCCTGGTCCTTAACCACTATAGAACCCAGGGCGTACCTGTATGTCCTGAGTCCTCTCCCTTTCTATAACGCGGTGCCACAACCTCTAACAACAGCCGGGACCCGTGGCTAATAGCGCGCGGCACTGATCATGATACCGTACACTATTAACCCTTTAGACATGGCATTCAAAGTTGACCACCGCATCTAAAGTGAAAGTAAACTAATGCCGATTAGCTCAGGGGGCTGTTCGGGATCGCAGCAGTGAAATCGCAGCATCCCGAACAGCTGTTCTACAAGTAGGGTCCCCTTACCTGCTTCCTGGTGTCCGATCGCCAAATGACTACTCAGTGCCTGAGATTCAGGGATGAGCATTCGAGTGGCAGAATAATTGACCAATGGTTTCCTATGAGAAATAAAGTGAAAAAAAAAAGTTAATAAAGATCATTTAAACCCTTCCCTAATAAAAGTTTGAATCACCCCCCTTTTCCCATAAAAAAAAAAAAAAAACTGCGTAAAAAAAATAAACATATGTGGTATTGCCACATGTGGAAATTTCCAAATTATAAAAATATGTCATTAATTAAACCGCACAGTCAATGGCGTACGCGCCCAAAAATTCCGAAGTCCAAAATAGAGTATTTTTGGTCACTTTTTATATCATGAAAAAATGAATAAAAAGCAATCAAAGAATCCGATCAATCCAAAAATGGTACCGCTAAAAACTTCAGATCACGGTGCAAAAAATTAGCCCTCATACCGCCCCGTACATAAAACAATAAAAAAGTTATAGGGGTCAGAAGATGACAATTTTAAACGTTTACATTTTCCTGCATGAAGAATTCATGAATAAACATCTGGCAAATTGCAATACAAAGGGGGTAATATATATGCTTACCTGCCCATGGCCAGCAAACTATGTGGGAAAAACCTTTAGGCTGCAAGAAAAAAGACTGCAAGAACATGTAGCAGATATTGTACATAGTAGAGACACACCGATCGCAAATCACTTTTCCAATTTTCATGAGAGTCGCCCAGAAGGGATGCAAGCCCAAGTAATAGAAGTGGTCCCTTCCCCAAAAAGAGGAGGGAATTGGGACAGGCAGCTTCTACAACGTGAAGCATCCTGGACCTTCCAGTTAGATACGGTCAAACCACGGGGGCTGAATGACTTTATAAGTTATTCATGCTTTATTTAGCAAGTGCAGTACTCAGTTCCTTACAACATCTATTTTAGATACAATTCTTTTAAATTTACCCATACAAGTTAAAATAGTAGCAAAAAACAACAAAAGACCAGAAGTAAAATGTAACTGCAAAGTACGGACAATAGATTTCCGGAACGGGAAAACTCTTTCCCCCGGACACTTACCAAATAATCTCCTTCCATGCACCTGGAATCAATACCTCCGCTCTACCAAAGGAACACAGTGACGTGTAATGGAACGGTTGGAGGATCCAGTAATGATGCGGTGAAGGGGAGGGCTACACACCTGCTCAAATAGCAAACTGAGTTTCAAGTTAGTGTGCGACCGCCATCAGAGTCATGCACAGCATACTTCATAAGCTAAATGAAAGGGAATAACATAATGAAAGCCTAAGTACGTTTCCTGATGAATTAGAGGCTGAAAGAAACGCGTCGAACCGATATCCCGCAGAGGACTCGTGAGAAGGGATAGAAGGAGAAGCTATCAGGTTTTTCTCTCCACAATATCCTCTAATAGTTTTGACTGCCACCATGTGTATATGAACATATTAGCTATCGAGGCACTATAAGGGACAGTGCAATAATATCTCAAGGGTAATGGGACTTACGGTATCTATCAGCATTACTTACCCATATGCAAAGGCACAATAGTGCATATATATCTAATGCACACCTGGGACTTTGTGTAATATATGAATGGGAGTTGTGCAATGACCATTAAGGTAGTGGTGTATATGCAGAAAATAGGCCTATTGGACTTTGTGCAATACTAGTGGACTAAATGCAATAAGTGACAAGGCGTATACGGCACTTAAAGCTGTTTAGATAAGAAAACGCCTTACCGTGTTCACACTGATTGGATGTGCGATATGGATAACTAAACCTGGTGCAATACTTAAGGATTGAGTGCAATATACTAAGTGATGAGGCACACCTAGCACCTTAAAAATATGTGGATATAAAAAACGTTAAAACATGTTCACACAGACCAGTTTTGCCAAAAGGAACTTTTGATTTAGTGCAATACCAAGCAGTATAGAAGCGAGGTAACAGCACCTCTTGCAGTGAACGATCATTAGCTCCACTGGTTTATGTTGTTGTGCTTGCATATTTGATTGCTGCAGTCTGCCTTGCCAAGTACAGGTGTGAACTGTGACATATAACGGTGGTTACTAAAAGACTCTGGCTTACTGTCAAACGCTCATCTGCAGTGAACAGTGCGGAGAGGTGAGCGTTTTGAGAGACATAAGCATATGGCGGTGGCAGTTCAATATATATCAATTTACAAGATATTTTTCACGTGGTGTGGATTTTTCTATTTTTTTCATTTTTTTTTAAACTATTATGGAATAAAATATTGACATTTTAAAAGGTTCCCTATTTTTCTATTTTTTAATTTTTTTTTCCTGCATGTAGTTATGATTTTTTCCAGAAGTATGACAAAATCAAACCTATGTAAGTAGGGTATAATTTTAATCATATGGACCTACAGAATAAAGGTAAGGTTTAATTTTTACCAAAAAAATGTACTGCGTAGAAACGGAAGGCCCCAAAAGTTACAAAACTGTGTTTTTCTTCAATTTTGTCGCACAATGATTTTTTTCCCCGTTCCCCCCTAGATTTTTGGGTAAAATGAATGATGTCATTACAAAGTAGAATTGGTGGCACAAAAAATAAGCCCTCATATGGATTTTTAGGTGCAAAATTGAAAGAATTCTGATTTTATTAAGGTAAGGAGGAAAAAACTAAAGTGCAAAAACTGAAAAACCCCGGGTCTTTAAGGGGTTAAGGTCAAAATGGGATTCGTCCTTAAGTGGTTTCTAAGTGGTTCCACTGCTTTCTTCCTCGAATATGTGAATATAACGAATACGTAAAATTTGCGAATATAGGACGAATATCCGTCTATATATTTGCGAAATATTGCGAATTCGAATATGGCCAATGCCGCTTATCACTATTTAACACCACTGTAACATTTGTACTGTATAATGTTAAATAAAACATTATTTCAGAAATATTACCTGGTTATTTATTTTCTTTATAAAGGAATCTATATACATTTATCAGTGTTATATGACTTTCGCTGTACAACTTTTTGTGGCAATGTCCCCTTAACTAAGAATTGTTAGAAGCAAAGTTTCTATCTTTAGTTCTGTACTAGACACCAGAGGATCCATCCCTCTTTTGGAGAAATGTTACTTGCATAATAGAATAGTCTACAACAAATTTTCTGGTATTACACAAATGACAATTTATGTAGTATGTGATATGGCTCATCCTGAAGAAATATTGGTACCCATAAAACTTACTGGACTGCAAACCTCTGTAAAAATGACAGCTGGATAGGAACGGCACGTGACTGGTTATAAAATCAATCACAAAAAACTATACACGTGTGAAAGCAGAAATAATGGTACTTGTGTTTTAACAAACTCATAGCGAGAAAATCTGCGTAAATTTCAAGGTCAAACCATGTATTAGCCTTATCACCCTGCTATTGTAAAAGATGAATTACAAATAGATTAGGTTAAGATGTGATAATGCTGGTCATATATATGGTTAAAGTTATCAGATCCTGTCATTTTTCTAATGATCCAATAACAATGTATAAGGAGGCTATAAGTGAATCGGCCCTATTGAAATCTTTTGGTGGATTATTTTGGTTACTTACCAAACCTTCAGATATTTACAAGCATGTTTTATCACATGTTCTTGCTGAATATATGGGTGATAAATAACTTCACATGCAGCACTAGCACTAACAATGAAGACAGAATGAGAGAAAGTGTAAATAAGCAGATTGAGATGTGCACATTTAGAAATCAGTAGCATGTCAATTTATATTGCAGATTTTTACAAATTTCCCCATTAAACTGAATGCGGAAGGTAAAATATGCACCAAATCTACAGCAAATACACAGCAAAATCCAAACAGAAATCAGCATGGATTATTTGCTAATTTACTGCTAATTTTGCAAGTAATCAGTTTAGTGTTCAGCTAAACCAGTGGTTCTCAACCTTTTTTGCGACTGTACCCCCAAAGGGTGAAAGTATGTCTGCGGGTACCCCTCCCGCATAAATTTGCATGGAACTTACGAGCGAAGGGTACCCGCGGACAAAATAAGTCATAAAAATACTTAATTTCATAATGGTGTGTGCTTACCTTTCTAATGCGATACTGAATCCCCTTGTGCCATTATTCCCCCCCTCCCTCTAATCCTCTTTTGCCATTATCCCCCCTCCATCTTAATCCCCTTTTGCCATTATTCCCCCCCCCCCCTCCATCTTAATCCCCTTATGCCATTATTCCCCCCTCCGATCCCCCTGGGCCAATATATGAGATACATAAGTGGTGGCCCAGTACGGGAGATGTTGCCCTGTACCCTTGCTGCCCTGTCAGGCAGCCTCCTTCAGTGTCCCCAAAGCCCCTTGCACCTGTTTACCCCCTGTACATATGTTCTGCAGTGTATTGTATTATAAAATGTGTTGTATCTTTAAGAGTTATGTCATGTGATTGTCACAGCTTTATGAGTCAAGTCAGTCAGACCTCCCTCGTCCCTGGCTGAACTGTATATACTTTACCAACTGTCTAACCTCAGTAAAGCTACCGTTGTTCGTAACTTGGCGTCAGAGTATTTATTGCCCCCGTGCCTTGCCCAGGATCCAGCGGTATACCTTCGGGTGGTTTTTGGCTAAACCAAGCCCTGGCATCACGAACACAAGGGGTTAATGCCATCTGCCCCTAGGGCAACAACACTGACCTCATCACACCCCGCTTCCACAACTTTTGACATCACGAACAGGATACGGGTGTGCGCCTCATGCGACAAGTCCTCCCATAGTCTGAACTGTGTCCAATATTGTCTGCAAAAATTGCATGCCGATGGGAATAAAGTTTGCGCCAGAAAGTGTATGGGACTTTATCAGTGGAAAGTGTTATACCCGAGGCGCTTGTGAAATAGAGGGGGAGGTGAAGAAAAAACTGTTGTCATTGTGAAATGTTTAACCCTTTAAGGACCAGGGTTTTTTCCATTTTTGCACTTTCATTTTTTCCTCCTTACCTTTAAAAAATCATAACTCTTTTAATTTTGCACCTAAAAATCCATATGTTGGCTTATTTTTGCGCCACCAATTCTACTTTGTAATTACATCAGTCATTTTACCCAAAAATCTACGACGAAACAGGAAAAAAAATCATTGTGCGACAAAATTCTTAAGAAAAACACCCTTTTGTAAATTTTGGGGGCTTCCGTTTCTATGCAGTACATTTTTCGGTAAACATTACTAATTTAGACGTTTAATATTGTCATCTTCTGACCCCTATAACTTTCTATTTTTTCGCGTATGGGGTAGTATGAGGGCTTATTTTTTGCGCCGTGATCTGATGTTTTTAGCGGTACCATTTTTGTATTGATCAAACTTTTTAATTGCTTTTTATAAATTTTTTCATTATATAAAAAGTGACCAAAAATACACTATTTTGGACTTCGGAATTTTTTTGCGCATACATGATTGACAGTGAGGTTTAATTAAAGATATATTTTTATAGTTTGGACATTTTTACATGCGGAGATACCACATATGTTTATTTTTATTTACACCGGTTTTTTTTAATTGGGAAAAGGGGGGTGATTCAAAATTTTATTATGGAAGGACTTAAATGATCTTTATTAACTGTTTTTCCCCACTTTTTTTTTTTTTTTTTGCAATGTTATAGCTCCCATAGGGGGCTATAACACTGCACACACTTATCTTTTACATTGATCAATGGTTTCTAATAGGAAACCAATGATCGATGATTCTGCCGCTTGACTGCTCATGCCAGGATCTCAGGCACTTAGCAGTCATTCGGCGATCGTACACCAGGAGGAAAGGTAAGGGATCCTCCTGCAGTCAAATAGCTGTTCAGGATGCCGCGATTTCACCACGGCGATCCCAAACAGCCCGCAGAGCTAGCCGGGGGTAGTTTAGTTTCACTTTAGACGCGGCGATCAATTTTGAACGCCGCGTCTGAAGGGTTAATAGTGCGTGGCACCGCGATCAGTGCCGTGCGCTATTAGCCACGGGTCCCGGCCGTTGTTAGAGGCCATGGCCTCGCTTTATAGAACGGGAGAGGACTCAGGGTGTACATGTACTCCCTTGGTCCTTAAGGGGTTAAGTACTGTGTCCACCATGTACAAGATGAGATCAGAAGCTAGGGTTAAAGATGTGCCTGAGAAGCGCGCGAAAATGTCCCGCGCTGGTCAACATCCCGCCTCTTGGCGTGGGAATCATGTTGCTGTATCGATGCCGAAGTAGAACTGTAAAGATCTGCCCCTTGTTGCCGGGGGAACGGAAGTCAGTGCTGCACCGCTGACACACTTCCGGCCAGCGGACATTTTCCCGAAGCCCTGCATAAAAGGAGTAGCACTGCCAGATCCTCCCAGTTTGCCAGAATTCAGCAAGTGGAGCAACTTGGCGGAACAGGCAAGCACACGTGCAGAGAGTGCCAGGATGGCGCCAGAGGCCCGGATAGTCGCCGGCCTGCACCTGTTTCAAGGGTTAGCTGAACATCTCCAGAAGATCTCCATCGGGGCCGAAGAGGCATGCTACCAAGTACCGCTGCCCGAGGACGATGGAGACTGGCCAGCAACCCCGGCGCAGGGAATGCCAGAATCTTCCCCTGCATCATCGGCTGTGAGGCTGTCCCCTAACCACCGGACCTGGGGGTCTTGGGCTGAAATCCACACCAAGAAGTCATTAGTGAGTACCCCGGCTGAGGCCACTTTCTCTACCCCTCCTTCTATCCCTAGCCCTGAAAAAAAAAGACAGGTCCTGAAGTCTGCTGTACATTGTTACCTAAGTAGTTGTTTGGCGATGAGCCGCAAGTCATCCAATATCTGCGACAGTATCTGCTACCCTTGCTGTCCCCTAAAGTCAAAGGCATCTGTCAAGAAGAGGAGAATTATTTGCCTGAAGTGCCTGTCATGGCAGCAAAGTATCTAGCACAGTCGTCTGTGAATGTGCCCAGACCTACTCCTGTGGTCGAGGAGGTTTGGCCTAACCAGCGGGCACCAACTTAAGTGCCTCGGCCTACTCCCGCAGAGGCCCAACAGGCACTGACTGCTGTTCCCCCAATGGCGCAAGCCGCTGCATTACAAATGGTGGTCACCATCAGCCCCATCATTACAGAGTCTGCTTTGTTCCGGGTGAATTGGAACACCTGAGTGAGTCCATTAGAGGGGGCACAGTCCCGTGAACCCCACTACATGTTCCAGCCTCTGAAGCAGTCTGAATGGCGAGACTGGGATGGCAAGTTTCCAAGTTATAGAAGCCTACGAGTGATAATTCTGCTATGTGTCACTAACTTTTCTTGTGAAGTACTTTTGTTCTCCACAGGTTATGCAACGTTTAAGAAGAAGTGCCTGAGGAACTTGTCAAGAAGTTTATTTGTAATCTTTTGCGTAAGTGTATGTGCCCGGCATTTAGCCGTGATTCCTCACTAAGAGCTCGTAAAGTGTACCAGGACTGTGGAGCGGTACAATGGAAATATGTATATACCCTTAGAGTAATATATTTTTGCTCATTCTCTTTGCATAAGTAAATACTTATGTTTGTGTACTATAATGGTTATTATGTATTTTTATAAAATGTATATAACGTGTTTGTACAAAATGTCAAGGTGTACAGTGTCTGCTGTGCATGGCAATTTATATAGGAGGTATCCTGACCCGGTCAGGAAAAGTAAAGCCACTACCTCAACACAAGGACAAATTCCCGCAAGGTACAAAGATTAGTTCACAATATAGTGTATAAAGTTATGCACCACACATAGTCAGTTAATATGTAGACACTTAAGTTAGGACTGTAAAATTACTTGTAGTCCCAGTCCACAAATGTCCAATGTTTATATATCTGTCTAACATTTTTCTGTCCTCGTGTACTGGGTACTCTACTGGCCAGAGGGTTCCCCTGAAATTAAAAGTAAGACATGAGTAGAGGCAGAGTATATTATGCAGAGGTAAAATGTTTATATAGTATCACACTACTTGTTGAATTCAGGGTAGAAGTGTTAAGAACCAAAGGGGCCCCAGCAGCCAAAGCATTGGGTATATAGCCTCCGGCAGCCCAATCTGCAAACTTGTGTGTATTATGGTCTAAAATGTGTTCCTAGAGCAGTTAAAAAGCTTGTTAATCCCACATATTTACCAAACCAATGAGCATGTATGAACATTTACAGTGCTACATGGACCTGTGAAGGACATGTTGCATAATGCCCCTGGAACTGTCACTAGGTCCCAGAGGCAACTTCAGTTCTCCGACCTCCAGGACTGGGCATCAAGGATGACTGTATTTAAGAGGGGGAGTTTGCGGTGGCCCAGTACGGGAGATGTTACCCCGTACCCTTGCTGCCCTGTCAGGAAGCCTCCTTCAATGTCCCCAGGGCCCTTTGCACCTGTTTCTCTCTTGTACATATGTTCTGCATTGTATTGTATTATAAAATGTGTTATATGTTTAAGAGTTATGTCATGTGATTGTTACCCAGGAGGTACCAGTGACCAGGTGATCCTTTTGGTGACCTCTTGGCTTCCTGCTAATCTTTCCCATATAAGCACTGGGTGGAGCTAGCTCTCTCTCTCTTTCATTACAAGTCTTTGCTGAGGTCCAGTGCAGTCGTAACTAGTGTGTGCGCCCAGAGTGTTGGAGACCTCAAAGTCAAGTCGTGCAGCCACCATCAATTCAAGTAAGCTAAAGTCACAGCTTTATGAGTCAAGACAAGTCAGTCGCTGTCATCTGTCAAGTCAGCGTGGTCTGCATTCAATGGTCTAGTCCTACTACAAGTCCCAGCAAGCCCTTAAGTTTTCTGCGTCACTGGTCACCTCCTTGGGCCCTGGCTGAACTGTATAGACTTTACCAGCTGTCTATCCTCAGTAAAGCTACCGTTGTCTGTAACTTGGCGTCAAAGTCTTTATTGCCCCCGTGCATAGCCCAGGATCCAGCGGAATACCTTCAGGTGGTTTTAGGCTAAACCACGCCCCGGCGTCATGAATGCAAGGGATTAATGCCATCTGCCCCTATGGTAAAAACATCTGCCCTCATCACACTCCGCTACCACACAAACAATAACATCCTCCCATACTGTGGTGCTACACTTAGTTTTACTTGCTTACCAGGCCTGTGTCTATACCGTTCGGCGTGAGTCTGAGGGCCGCACTGATGGGTGACGTCCTTCTGTGCTGTTTCTGCACCTCCACACAATGTCAGGGATGCCACACGTCAGGCTCGACAGCCACTACAGCTCACGTAAGGTGGCCGGGGCTGCAGGTAAAATATAGTGAGCTGCCGCAGCGACTGCGTAGTCCAGTCCCCACTCTGCGCTGACAAACATTGGCCAATGCATGGCTGGTATTTGTCAGCAAATTGCCTTACCCCCGCATAACTCTTGGCGTACCCCTAATCAAAACTAAGGGGATCTAGTCACCTGAAGGGTATGTTCACACAGGCAGATTACAACGGTGTTTCCCACTGCAGGTTTGATCCATGGCTGGAGTTCAGAAGCAGATTTACAACAGCAGAATGTCCGCAGCAGATTACATTGACCTAAATCGGGTCTGATGCGGAAAAAACGCTGTGGTTTAAACCCACAGCGGGAAACACGCAGGAAATACGTCCATGTGAACATACCCTAAAGCTAGGCTTCTACTTGGCAATTTTTTAAAAACTGTAACTACAGTTTTTGAGCCAAGGCCAGAAGTGGTTGCAAAAGGAACAAGAAATATAAAGAAAGAACATATTCTTCTTCTTATTGCCATATCCACTTCTGGCTTTGGATAAAAAAACTACAGTTGCAGCTTTCCAGAAAAGCAGTCAAGGGGAAATCCAGCCTTAGACCACCATCACACACTGCAGTTTAATTTTTTGTTTGTTTTTTTAAACTGCCACTGCAGTGCTTGCATATGCATTACTGTGTGCTTTATCCAATGCTTTGTGTTAAAGTGTACCTGTCATTAGCAAAAACTTTTTATATAATGTAAAAAATAACATTATATGTATATTTGTAATATGCATATGTTAAAAAAAAGTGTATATTTTTGTCCCTGCAGCTATTGCCTGTGTTTCTCTGTAAAGAGACAAAATACAGGAAGTGTGGGTGGACAAGCGGGGCCCTGTGCACTGAGGACAAGCAGGGCTCTCTACCCTGAGGACAAGCAGGGTTCTGTACACTGAGGACAAGCAGGGTTCTGTATACTGAGGACAAGCAGGGCTCTGTGCACCGAGGACAAGCAGGACTCTGTACACCGAGGACAAGCAGGGCTCTGTACACAGAGGACAAGCAGGGCTCTGTGCACTGAGGACAAGCAGGGCTCTGTACACTGAGGATAAGCAGGACTATGTACACTGAGGACAAGTAGGGCTCTTTACACTGAGGACAAGCAGGGCTCTTTACACTGAGGACAAGCAGGGCTCTGTACACTGAGGACAAGCAGGGCTCTGTACACTGAAGACAAGCAGGGCTCTGTACACTGAGGACAAGCAGGGCTCTGTACACTGAGGATAAGCAGGGCTCTGTACACTGAGGACACGCAGGGCTCTATGCACTGAGGACAAGGGGGGCTCTGTACACTGAGGAAAAGCAGAGCTCTGTACACTGAGGATAAGCAGGGCTCTGTACACTGAGGACACGCAGGGCTCTGTGCACTGAGGACATGGGGGGCTCTGTACACTGAGGAAAAGCAGAGCTCTGTACACTGAGGACAAGCAGGGCTCTGTACACTGAAGACAAGCAGGGCTCTGTTCACTAAGGATAAGCAGGGCTCTTTACACTGAGGACAAGCAGGGCTCTGTACACTGAGGACAAGCAGGGCTCTGTACACTGAGGACACGCAGGGCTCTTTACACTGAGGACAAGGAGGGCTCTTTACACTGTGTATATTTTTGTCCCTGCAGCTATTGCCTGTGTTTCTCTGTAAAGAGACAAAATACAGGAAGTGTGGGTGGACAAGCGGGGCCCTGTGCACTGAGGACAAGCAGGGCTCTGTACCCTGAGGACATGCAGGGTTCTGTACACTGAGGACAAGC
Organism: Hyla sarda; assembly: GCF_029499605.1. Taxonomy (NCBI): domain Eukaryota; kingdom Metazoa; phylum Chordata; class Amphibia; order Anura; family Hylidae; genus Hyla; species Hyla sarda. Next base: position 279,497,146 of record NC_079193.1, read on the forward strand.
AGGGTTCTGTATACTGAGGACAAGCAGGGCTCTGTGCACCGATGACAAGCAGGACTCTGTACACTGAGGACAAGCAGGGCTCTGTACACAGAGGACAAGCAGGGCTCTGTGCACTGAGGATAAGCAGGACTATGTACACTGAGGACAAGTAGGGCTCTTTACACTGAGGACAAGCAGGGCCCTGTACAGTGAGGACACGCAGGACTCTTTACACGGAGGACAAGCAGGGTTATGTCCACTAATGACAAGCAGGGCTCTTTACATTGAGGACAAGCAGGGCTCTGTACACTGAGGACAAGCAGGGTTCTGTACACTGAGGACAAGCAGGGCTCTGTGCAGTGAGGACAAGCAGGGCTCTTTACATTGAGGACAAGCAGGGCTCTGTACACTGAGGACAAGTAGGGCTCTGTACACTGAGGACAAGCAGGGTTCTGTGCAGTGAGAACAGGCAGGGTTCTGTACACTGAGGACACGCAGGACTCTTTACACTGAGGACAAGCAGGGCTCTGTACACTGAGGCTCTGTGACATGCTCCTGGCTTACACAACAGGATGATTGACAAATTGGAAGCCTGCACAAAACCCTGCTTGCCCTCAGTGCCCTGTTTGTCCTGTCCTCACTTCCTGTAAAAATATACACATATTTTTACAAAAAATATACACATTTTTAACCAATGTATATTACAAATATACCTATAATGGAATAATGTACATTATATTAAAAGTTTTTGCTAACAACAGGTACACTTTAATGTGTATATGTTCATGCATACTGTGTAATAATTTAATTGGTACTGCCATTTTATCCTGGTGAGCGGAACAAGTTAGGGATATTGTACTTTAGTACTTTGGCTACAGTCTGTAGTTCAAGGACTTTCAAGACTTTAATTGAGAAGCTGTTATAGTTGGTGTAACAGGGGTGTCTTCTCTGTCTATTATTGGTAGCCATTGCGCTCGTTCCTCCCAGGCCCGGACTGTCCTGTCCAATCAGATCTGTGTCTGGGATTGAGTGATTTGGTGTAACATTTAAGTCCAGATCAAGTGCTAGTATTATGTTGAGAATTAAAGATCCATGGATGCTGCAAAAGTTGCTGTTAGACAGACTGATGCTTGTGCTGAAGGGGAAAGTCAGTGCGACACCATTATGTTGCTGTTCAAGATGTAACAAGCCTCTGTTCCTTCTTCCAAGCTGTACATATGTGGTGAGCCACAGAGTGTGAGGTGAGGTGTAAGGGGCAAATGGTGTTTCCCAGGGGTAGATGGTATTAACCCCTTCGTTTTCATGATGCCAGGGCGTGGTTTGCCTATGTAACCACCCAAAGCTAGTACCGCTAGTTCTAGGTTAGGCAGGGGCAAATAATAGTCCAAGGCCAGGTTAAGGTTAATGGTAGCTTTTACTGAGGTAGACCGATGGTACAGTCTACACAGTTCAGCCAGGATCCCAGAGAGGTGACCAGTAACACAGGGGACCTCGCAGCTTGCTCGGACTTGCAGTGATTTGAGAGACTATAGGTGCAGGCCATGCTGACAGCAATTGACTTGACTTGACTGAGGATGATGACAGCAGATAAAGATGACTTGACTTACTGACTTGTTGCTTCAATTTAGGTTGAGGCCTCCAGATGTGCTGGACACTGACCCTGAGATGTGTGGACTGGACTTGACCTCAGCAGAAAGTGAAACACAAGAGACAAATTGTAGTAAAGGGGGGCGCTGAGCAAGAAGCCCATAGGCCAACTGGGGGTCACCTTGTGCTCTCTGGATAACAAACATATGACTTAAACATGTGACAAACATTATCATGGGACTAACAATCATGTGACCCACTTCAAAGGTCCTTTACACTTAATATACAACCTATTCACATTATGGGGGAACACTGCAGGAGACTCAACCTGACAGGACTGAAGAAACATATCCCGTACTGGGACATCACACATGTTAAGGTCCTTTAACCTTTCCTGGTAAGTTTTATCTTGCAATCCATGTACTAGTTTAGTAGCTCTTCTCTGAACTCTCTCTAGAGTATCTATATCCTTTTGGAGATACGGTCTCCAGTACTGCACACACAATACTCCACGTGAGGTCTCACCAGTGTTCTATACAGCGGCATGAGCACTTCTCTCTTTCTACTGCTTATACCTCTCCCTATACATCCAAGCATTCAGCTAGCATTTCCTGCTGCTCTATTACATTGTCTTCCTACATTTAAGTCTTCTGAAATAATTACTCCTAAATCCCTTTCCTCAGATACTGAGGTCAGGACTGTGTAAAATATTCTATATTCTGTCCGAGGATTTTCACGCCCCAGGTGCATTATCTTGCACTTATCCTCATAAAATTTCAGTTGCCAGAGTTCTGACCATTCTTCTAGTTTGCTTAATTCCTTTTCCACTTGGCGGATCCCTCTAGGAACATCAACCCTGTTACATATCTTTGTGTCATCAGCAAAAAGACATACCTTACCATGAAGTTTACTGCAACTGATTGTGTATGTGTCAATCTGCAAGTGCAACTTGGTACTACTGGGCCAACTTCACCCCATGACAGAACCTGCAGGCCTGCCACCCACTAGGATAGTGCCATCCCTGAATGTACCCCCCCCCCCCCCCCCCACATGAAAGATGTATTTGATTTAGCCAATCGGTCCTTATCGCCTAAAAGGGCTCTTTCAGGTACTTTGTAGTAAGAGTTTGAGGTTTTGTTCAGTGCATGTTTTTCTAGCTGATGTTCAGTAATGGCATCTGGTAAATGCTCTTCTTTAAAGGTGTATTCCCTATTTCTCTATTTCCTGCTCAGCAGTTTCTCAGGATGTTACCTAGTCCCTGGCTCTTTATAAATATACTAGCTGAGTACCCGGCATTGCCCGGTTTTTCCTTCCATATCCTTTTAGGGGAGGAAAATAAACAAAGGAGGAAGCTTTTGACTTCATATGCAGTCCTCATATATTGTTGTCATATCCCAACCCCTATCCCATATCCCTGACCTCCTATACTGTCCTCCTGTCCTGACCTCCTATCCCGACCTCCTATCCCGACCTCCTATCCCGACCTCCTATCCCGACCTCCTATCCCATCCTCCTATTCCGTCCTCCTATCCCGTCCTCCTATCTCGTCCTCCTATCTCGACCTCCTATCCCGTCCTCCTATCCCGTCCTCCTATCCCGTCCTCCTATCCGACCTCCTATCCCTTCCTCCAATCCAGTCCTCCTATCTCAACCTCCTATCCCGTCCTCGAATCTGGACCTCCTATCCCGACCTCCTAACCCGACCTCCTATCCCGTCCTCCTATCTCGACCTCCTATCCCGACCTCCTTTCCCGTCCTCATATCTCGACCTCCTATCTCGACCTCCTATCCCATCCTCCTATCCCATTCTCCTATCCCGACCTCCTTTCTCGTCCTCATATCTCAACCTCCTATCTTGACCTCCTATCCCATCCTCCTATCTCGACCTCCTATCCCAACCTCCTATCCAGACCTCCCATCCTGTCCTTATATCCCGTCCTCCTATCCCGTCCTCCTATCCCGACCTCCTATTCCGACCTCATATCTCGTCCTCATATCCCGTCCTCCTATCATGACCTCCTATCTCGACCTCCTAACCCGACCTCCCATCCCGTCCTCATATCCCGACTTGTAATATGTGTACCAGGTATTGAAATAGCTCCAGCTGTACGGAAATTATATGGGAACATACATTTCCCATTGATTTGCATGGGACTTTAAACAAAAACCCTGACCCTCACAAATGGGGGTAGTTAAGGGTTAAATTAACTATCCTATATTTTAAGTGGACATATAAGTAACATGTGAGCAAGTATTATCGAAATATCTCCAGCCGTTTGGAAGTTATGCAGTAACACATATTTCCCATTGACTTGCATGGGACTTTAAACATAAGCCCCGCCCCTGGCAAATGGAGGTGAGTAAGGGTTAAATTACCTATCCTATGTTTGTTGTTGACATATAAGTAATATGTGTGCCAAGTTTCATGTTAATATCTTTAGCCGTTTGAAAGTTTTTGTGGAACATACATACATACATACACACATACATACATATATACATACATACACACACGTTGAGTTTTATATATATATATATATATATATATATATTTATTTTATTTTATTTTTTTTTTTTTTGTACATTCATAGCCTTTTTGGTGCAAATTGGTCCTGATATTATTAACAATGTTTATTTACAGTATATGTACAGTTCTATAATCAGGATATAAAAATAGTTGCTGTAATGTGCAATGACCTGAAATGACCGGCCACAGTATTACACTAGAGAGGCCGCTACAGAACACACAGAAGTTGTCATTAGTGCCAAATCAGCAAGTAAATGAAGGAAATGAGACTGTGATTAATTAATCCTTAATCCACAGACCATATATGAGGATCTCATTTGATTAGATTAGTGATTACAATACATATACAGTACAGTGATCCCTCAACTTACAATGGCCTCAACATACAATAGTTTCAACATACAATTGTCTTTTCTGGACCATTGTAACTTGAAACCAGACTCAACATACAACAGACAGTCCAGATCAATACAGACAGTCCAGATCTGCGAAACGTGTCAATGGCCGGAAGAACCGACCAATCAGAATGGGCATGTCACTGGTAAATCACCTGTATTACTGAAGTACAAGCACTGACTGGTGTCTGGTAGCGCCCCCTACAGTTCAGTGAGGAACTACATGTTCTGTACTACTCCTTAACTGTGCCAGGGTTAGCTGCTCCTTTTGGACACCAGGTACCGGTGGCTCCATTTGGGACACTGGGGGAGATTTATCAAAACCTGTGCAAAGGAAAAGTTGCCCAGTTGCCCATAGCAACCAATCAGATCGCTTCTTTCATTTTGCAGAGGCCTTGTTAAAAATGAAAGAAGCGATCTGATTGGTTGCTATGGGCAACTGGGCAACTTTTCCTCTGGACAGGTTTTGATAAATCTCCCCCACTGTGTGTACTGTATAGGACCCTGAAGAAGCTCCCGTCCCCTACATAAACCATTGTTTCCCAACCAGGGTGTCTCCAGCTGTTGCAAAACTACAACTCCCAGCATACCCGGACAGCCAAGGGCTGTTCGGGCATGCTGAGAGTTGTAGTTTTGCAACAGCTGGAGGCTCCCTGCTTGGGAAACACTGACATATACAATGATTTACAGCTCCCAGCAGATCTTTCTTACTTTTATATGTAATGATTTGCTTTATCTGTATTAGTTATCTACTTATTTTTCTTAAATCCTCACTTTTTCCCAATTTTTGGATGACATTTTGGGGGCTTTAGAACCAATTACCAGGTTTCCATAGAGTTCTGGTCTCAACATACAATGGTTTCAACATACAATGGTCATCCTAGAACCAATTAATATTGTAACTTGAGGGACTACTGTATATATATATATATATATATATATATATATATATACTGTATATTGTAATCAGTTAGGATATTCAAGCTAGTTATGATAGAAAGGGGGCAGATAGTGTATGGCCGCTTGCTGGGGAAGAGGCTTCATAGCCACAGACTGAACAAAGTGCCCATGCTGAACCCTCTAAATTATTGAAAGTGCCTTCAAGTCGGACATGAGCATCAGAGCTGGGCCATGGAGTGATGGAAGAAGGGGACCGAGTCTGATGGATTCCCTTTCATATTATGTAACTAGCAGGGTGTGTTACATTAATGCATACCACCTATCTAAACTTTGTTGGGGAGGCTGCATTCAGGGAATCGGACATCAGCGTTGCCTGCGTTTACCTGCTTGTACAGGAGGAGTAGTGTAGATAACACTGATTGTAACATTATTTACCTTTTTTGGATCAGTGATGCCATCATGGCCTAAAATTTAAATATGTTAACTTTTTTTGTTGCTCTCTGGATGTTTCCTAGCCCTATAGTATCCTACATCCCATTCAGAAATAGTAATTCCTCTTTCCACAAGCAGATAGACAATACGTACTCTAAGGCTGGGTTCACACTGCAGAATTTCTGGGCAGAATTTCTGCCGGAGATTGAGCCGGCGGCGCTAGGACCGAGCAGACTGCATTGCTGCCCCCATAGACTGCAATGCATTTCTGGGTGGATCTTGTGGGAGATTTGCTAAGAAATGCATTGCCATCTATGGGGACGGCAATGTAGTCCGTGCGGTCCTAGTGTCGCCGGCTCGATCTTCGGCAGAAATTCTGCCCAGAAATTCCACAGTGTGAACCTAGTCTAACACCACCAGCATGGATAGTCCAAACCACCTGCAGCATGTACACTTCCCCGCTCTGTGCTATTTGTTGTTTCTCCCCATTTTCCATACTGCCCTACTGTAATAGTGCAGCAGTTAACAGGTTGGCATTAGGACACCCTAGAGCAGTCTGACATTTGTTTGTCTACCTCTTATTGACAGAGGGTGCGTTCACACGGAGTAATTCAAGAGGAATTTACTCGCGTAATTCCTCTTGAATTCTCCGCTCCAAATTAATGCACATCTCCTCTGCCCATTGATTTTAATGTTATTTCTGCTGTCCTGTTCACACTGCGGAAATTCTGCTAGCCAAATTCCGGCGCTGAATTCCGTTGAACATGTTCATTCTTCAAGTGGAATCCGCTAGCAGAAATCAATTGAAGTCAATGGTAAAATAAAATTCCGCCCGAAATTTCGCGCGGAATTCACGTGCAATTTGCGCAGATATGGCTGAAAAACCCTTCACTTCTTTCTCCCCCATGTCCGCGCGCAATTCCGCGCAAATTGTGCGCGAATTGCTCGCAAATTTCGCACAAAATTTCAGCTTGAATTACTCTTCATTTACTCCGTGTGAACGCACCATGAGACTGAACACAGGAAGGAAGAAGAGGAAGCTGAAGGATAGGAAGTTGCTGAAGGGATGAGAGGTGACCATGAGTGAGGCTGGAAGAAGAACAGATCTGCACCAGGAGAGAAGCAGTGTATTGATAAAGGTTCCTGGCTGGACTCTAAATGGAGGTGCAGATGTAGTGTACAGCGGCTGTAGCATAAAGCCTGGGTGTCTGGGAAGAGCATGAGTCTCTGCACCTGCTGCTGTGCAAATAAGTGACCACCAGTAAGCATTGTACATGCAGCCAGTGTGATATTAGCTTCAAATTTGCTTTTGATTTTCCACAGCAAACGTGACCATAAATATTTTGGTTGCAGGGTTGCAGCTTTCCCTTATGCATGTAAAATTTAAAAAAAGCAGGATATGCACATTGCCAATCCCCTACTACTGCACCGATGCTTCCCTGTTGCCTGACCTCCAGCATGACATTGGCCACCACAGGTACTTATATCCTGGTGTGCTGGGCCACTGAACACCTTGCATGATGAATGTTACCAGTGGTCAAGTCCATGGAAAAAAAAAGTGTGGGAACTCACCCAAGATTTCAACTCAAGGGCTGGTCCTGCTAATGGGAATGATATTCCTGCTGTGAAAAAAGTGCAGGAACTCTGTTCCCATGCGTTCCTGCAGGACTTGAGCCCTGAATGTTACTTACCACTGTTTCCTCCTCTTGTCTTGTCTCTTTAATCTGACAAATAGAAGTTACTTTTTCATTTGTGGATCCCTATAGTGGGGACCTTTTTATTCCTTGGATTTATACTGCAAGCATCTCAGCATTTCCATTCACAACTTTTTTGAGAACATATACACAGCAAATATTTGGGCTGCTCAATTTTTAGCCATGTTTTGTTAGCTGTGTGTAGGCCTTGGCAGTAGCAAGATGTTGCAGTAAATAGATTTGTAGTGTTTTATATTTGCTTACTGGGTAACATCTGTATTTATATAGTTTTTTTTATCTTGTAAAATGTCATGTGACCCATCCATTTTCACTAAGGCTAGGTTCACACTGCAGAATTTCTGGTCTGGCCAATATAAATGCATAATCATTTTTGTGGAGGGGGGGGGGGGGACACTACTAAACTGCATAATACAAAACTGCATTTTTAACAAAAACAGTAGTAGAACGACTTTCTGAAAACATGCTAGCAGTACACGTAACTATACCAACAATTTGTTATTACATTTTTTGTTAAAGGAACTTTAAATTTGCTCAGTCTTTGGTTTTCTGTGATATTGTGAAATCCCATAGTCTTAAAGTTATGTCCCAGAATCAAGTGCTAAACTAGAAGAAATTGACAGTTTCAAGATAAAGGAGTTTCACTGTATATATTAAATGTTTTGCCCTTGCTGTGGTCCGCAGTGCAATTTGTTTACTTAAAAAAAACAAAAAAACTTTTAGGACTAAATGTTCAATGGGCTGCATTGTGGATGTATCTTCGTAAATGATTCTATTGCTTCTACACAATGTATTCACTACACAGAACAACATTGTTTTCACCTTTATTGCATGGTTTTATTGGAGTATTTGCATGTTCATTAATTCTCTTGATGTATTCCCACCCTCTCCGTTTAATGCGACTTCTTGTATTCTCGTCCTCCAATAGGATTGTGACAGATTCCACTGTTGAGCCAGAATATGAAAGGTAAATTTCACAACAAAGCTGAAACCATGGGCTGAGACGTGAATATTACACTTGTCTATAAATGATCTAAAATTCTTAAATGTGAAGAGGGATCAGTCATCAATGCTCTCTATAGGGATATGCTGAGACACAACAAGAGTAATGATACTGATAATGGTGTTGCAGTAATGGTGATGATAGTGCAGTGATAAATAAATCTAAAAATATAGATATAGAATGGAATTTGTGAAGGGCGGGGGGGGGGGGGGAGGGTCAGCGGCAGTGGGGAAAAGAGATAAAGAGAGTGAATAGTAATTAAAGAAATTAAGTAAAGTGGTAGAAAAGGATGATCTGACCACTACTACATGTGATTGATAAAATATACAATTTATTTATCTTTATAGTGGAAAGGGATATCACAGGGCCCTTGCGATTTCGTTCTACATAAAACAATAAAATGGTGAAAAAGGATAAAAAGGTATATAGGCAGTAAAAACAATAGTAATAGAAAGTATTTCAATCCCCTATTGTGCAAATTGTGCAAAAGTCCTTCAGATATATATCTGCACTGTGATGTCTGTTCCTATGAGGAAAAACAATGGCAAAAAATAGAGCAAAAAAATATTTTGCCATTGTTTTTCCTCATAGGAACAGACATCACCGTGCAGATATATATCTGAAGGACTTTTGCACAATTTGCACAATAGGGGATTGTAATACTTTCTATGTTTATAGTTTTTACTGCCTATATACCTTTTTAACCATTTTATTGTTTTATGTAGAAGGGAATTCCAAGGGTCCTGTGATATTCCTATCCACTATAAAGATAAATAAATTGTATTGTCAGGGACCGACCAGGGGACAGGAAGAGTGAGCCCTCAACTGACCCTAAAACCGCTCTCCCTGCTTACTTGCCCATCCACCCTAAACAGTGGATCGACAACTGGGCGCCGGTCCCTTCCTGAGCTAAAGTGCAGTGGCCTAAAAACACATAATAATAAATAGTTGATCAAAATCCAAAAACATAACAATCTATAGCGGCACACAATTGAGAACGCAGCCTCTAGGTCCCTCCGGTCATCCAATGCAAGGAACCGGTACACATCAAAGAAAGTTGGGGTAGGAAAGACTTCCAGGAAATTGGGATATCAAGTGGGGCCCGGACTCAGGAAATATATAGATGATAACATTTATTAGTACAGGTGCAATGCTAAAACAGAGAGCATTTCCAGCCCGAACCGGGCTCTTCGTCAGGCATTAACAAAAATGTGGAATACACAGCTTGATAAAACAATACCGTATTACTGCTTCCAGGTAAAATCACGGTAAAATGAACCGGAAGCATAAAAAATAGTATCAGATAGAAAACATAAGGTAAAGACAAATTCTCAAGTTAAAAAGAAGAATGGGTTGGGAATGGAAACGTCAGAATAAAAACAACAAGAAGTATATTAAAATACTAATAAGAACAGTAAAACCACCAGTTGAAATCATCCAGGCATCTTATCACGGTTATCATCTGGATGATTTTAATCGGTAACATAGTAACATAGTTTATAAGGTTGATAAAAGACCTGAGTCTATCAAGTTCAACCTATAACCCTATTGAGTCCCTACTGACTTGCTCCAGAGGAAGGCAAAAAAAAAAACTCATACTAGAGGTAAAAATTCCTTCCCGACACCAATACGGCAGTCAGAATAAATCTCTGAATCAACGTTCTGTCCCTATAAATCTAATATCCAAAACCAGCGATGTTATTATTCTCCAAAAATGCATCCAGACCCCTTTTGAACTCTTTTACAGAGTTCACCATGACCACCTCCTCAGGAAGAGAATTCCACAGTCTCACTGCTCTTACAGTAAAGAACCCCCATCTGTGCTGGTGTAGAAACCTTCTTTCCTCTAGACGTAGAGGATGCCCCCTTGTTATAGATACAGTCCTGGGTATAAATAGTTAATTAGAGAGATCTCTGTACTGTCCCCTGATATATTTATACATAGTTATTAGGTCTCCCCTAAGCCTTCTTTTTTCTAAACTAAATAACCCTAATTCTGATAATCTTTCTGGGTACTGTAGTCCTCCCATTATCCGTATTACGCTGTTTTCCTGTCTTTGAACCCTCTCCAACTCCACTATATCTTTCTTGTACACTGGTGCCCAGTACTGTACACAGTATTCTATGTGTGGTCTGACTAGTGATTTGTACAGCGGTAGAATTATTTCCTTGTCGTGGGCATCTATGCCCTATTGATACACCCCATGATTTTACTTGCCTTGGCAGCAGCTGCCCGACACTGGTCACTACAGCTAAATTTACTATTAACTAAGACTCCTAAATCATTTTCCATGTCAGTCGTCCCAAGTGTGCTCCCATTTAATACATAATCCCAGCCCGGATTTTTCTTCCTCATGTGCATTACCTTACATTTATCAGTGGTTTTACTGATCTTATTAGTATTTTAATATACTTCTTGTTGTTTTTATTCTGGCGTTTCCATTCCCAACCCATTCTTCTTTTTAACTTGAGAATTTGTCTTTACCTTATGTTTTTATCTGATACTATTTTTTATGCTTCCAGTTCCTTTTACTGTGATTTTACCCGGAAGCAGTAATACGGTATTGTTTTATCAAGCTGTGTATTCCACATTTTTGTTTTTGCCTGATGAAGAGCCCGGTTTGGGCTGGAAACACTCTCTGTTTTGCACCTGTACTAATAAATGTTATCATCTATATATTTCCTGAGTCCGGCGCTCCCTACTTGATGTCCGAATTTCTTGGAAGTCTTCCCTACCCCAACTTTCTTTTATATTTTTTGATTCATTTATCACTGCATCACTGATTCATTTATCATCACCATTACCGCAACACCATTATCAGTATCATTACTCTTGTTGTGTCTCAGCATATCCCTATAGAGAGCATTGAGAACTGATCCCTCTTCACATTTCTAGTTGGTCTCAATTATAGCACCTTGGGTACTGCGTGCTTACAGTTAAAGGGGTATTCCAGGAAAAAACTTTTTTATATATATCAACTGGCTCCAGAAAGTTAAACAGATTTGTAAATGACTTCTATTAAACAATCTTAATCCTTTCAGTACTTATCAGCTTCTGAAGTTAAGGTTGTTCTTTTCTGTCTAAATCCTCTCTGATGACACGTGTCTCGGGAAACGCACAGTTTAGAAGAGGTTTGCTATGGGGATTTGCTTCTAAACTGGGCATTTTCCGTGACAGGTGTCATTAGAGAGGATTTAGACAGAAAAGAACAACCTTAACTTCAGAAGCTCATAAGTACTGAAAGGATTAAGATTTTTTAATAGACGTAATTTACAAATCTGTTTAACTTTCTGGAGCCAGTTCATATATAAAAAAAAGTTTTTTCCTTCAATACCCTTATAACCTCTGCTCCCTATCCCATATTCTATCTGTCGAGCTGCACAAACTTCTGGACACGATCTAAAATTCTTACCATATTTGGCTCTCAACAAGTTCCTTCTCAACATCTGCACTAATCAGGAGGACAAAACGTTATAGAATATGTATACATGATCCCTGAATTGAGAACGGTAATAAAAAAAATGACAGAACATAGTTCTGTTTAGACATGTGCAACCGAAAAATTTGGTTCTGTATGTTCCGCTTCTTTTCATTAAAGGAAAATGAGCACCCGTTCACCCACACTATAACCCGATACACTGGTTTATAGTGCGGGTGAACAGGAGACTGATGCGGGGTCTCTGACTGCTATACCTACCTGCAGTCCAAAGCCCCGATCCTCCAAAGGTCCCTCTCTTCCAGCACTGGCTTGCGCTTTGAGGCAGGCAGGCCGGCTAGATTAAAATTTTCATAAGCGCTCGAGTGCTCACATGACCAGTGCTTATGAATATTTAAATCCAGCCGGCGGGCCCGCCCCAACGCGCAAGTCAGTGCTGGAAGAGGGGGACATTCGGGGGATCGGTGCTCCAGACTGCCGGTAGGTATAGCAGTCCGAGACCCCGCATCGTATATTGGGTTATAGTGCGAGTGAACTGGTGACCGTTTTCCTTTAAGTACAATTTTTCTTTCCAGTGTTTTTGTTTTCTGACCTCATTCATTATTCTGAACTTTATGTTATTCTAACCATGGAAATGTTTTGTTAAGTTTCATTTCTTAATTACTGTTAAGCGCATTTCTCATTTTTTTATTTTCGTTCTTTGACCTCAACGGTTTTTCTAAATGATTTATTATTCTGGAGTGAAATCATCATTTTAGTCTGATATGCCATTCCTAACTGAATTCTTTCGGTAATGCTACCGAACCAGCGGTGTGTCATGGCAAAGCAGTAAGGACTAGATTCTGTCCGGTGATTGGTCAGAGGGGAAAGGAAAAAACTATGGTAGAGATTTATCAAAACCTGTCCAGAGAAAAAGTTCCATGGTTGCCCATAGCTACCAATCAGCTTGCTTCTTTCATTTTTAACAAGGCCTCTGCAAAATGAAAGAAGCAATCTGATTGGTTGCTATTTTCCTTTGCACAGGTTTTGATACATCTCCCCCTAAGTGTGTACTACTGTGAAACAGTCCAGCTGTGCCCCCTGAATGAAGAGAATCAGAAATATCTGTCCACCATAGAGAAGGCTCTAATATAATTTTGCCACCACTCTGATGGGTTAGGATAACAAAACCATGCAGGTTTCATTAAAATCTTTTGAAACAATAGGTACTCTTTAAAGGGTACCTCTCATCAAATAAACTTTTGATATATTTTAGATTAATGAATGTTGAATAACTTTCCTATAGAATGTCAATTAAAAATATGCTTCTTTCTATTGTATTTTTCCCGATCAGTCCTGTCAGCAAGCATTTCTGACTCATGCTGGAGTCCCAAACACTCAGAGCTGCCAGCCTGCTTTGTTCACAGCCAAACAGGCTGTGAACAAAGCAGGCTGGCAGCTCTGAGTGTTCTCCTTTGTGAACAAAGCAGACTGGCAGCTCGTAGTGTTCAGGACTCCAGCATGAGTCTGAAATGCTTGCTGCCAGGACTGGTAGGGAGACCCCTAGTGGTCATTTCTTCAAAGTGGAAAATTAAATAGAAAGAAGCATATTTTTTAATAACATGCAATTGTAAAGTTATTCTGCATACATTAATCTATTATATATCAAAAGTTTTTTTGATGAGAGGTACCCTTTAAAGTGTTACTGCTATTTAAAAAAACTTTGATCATGTTGCACAGACATCAAAAGTTTGGATCAGTCAGGATCTCAGTGCTGAGATGCCTTCTGATCTTTAGCTATAGCTGGGTGAAGCATGCAGCACTGCCTTCTGCAATCAGTCAGATTAAAGGGGTTATCCAGGAATCGAAAAACAGAGCTTGTTTCTTTCAAAAAACGTTCCCTGTCTGTCTTCAGGTTGGGTGTGGCTCTGCAACTCAGTTCCATAGAAGTGAATAGAGCCATGCTGTAATACCACACCCAACCTGGAGACAGACAGGGAGCGGTTTTTGAAATGAATAGGCTCTGTTTTTCGATCCCTGGATAACCACTTTAAGCACCAAGCCTGGCAGTGAGGCGCTTCTGCAGCATGCTTCCCCTGGCTATATCTAACAATCAGAGGGTATCTCAGCACTGAGACTCTATCGATGTAAACTTTTGACATGTCTGTGCGACATATCAAACTGGTATTTAAATGACAATAGTGCTTTAAGCCTAATAATAAATTGACACGTATCTGCAAACAAATACCAATCTGATCCTAAATCTAATACTAGTTGCTATATAAGTTACGGTTATTTCCTCTTCACATTTGTAGTCTCAGAAGACTGTAACTACCGAGTGCTTAACTGCTCTCCTTGTGATCATTTATAAGGATGCTCTAACTATGTAAAGGAAATAACTGGAGTAATTAAACAAACATAAAATTGTGTCAGGTTTCCTTTGTAATGCAGATTAAATAAAGTTACTTGTGATAAAAGTAGGTGCAAACAACCTTTCAGCATTCAGTCATTAACTCCTTATCACGCTTGTCATAGAAATGTCTTTTTGAATTAATAAATCCTAAGAAAAAACTACTATGAGTGACTGTACCTGAAGTCACAGACCCCAACTCCATCCAGTGAAAAAAAAAATATTACCGCAAAGCATCAAATGCTATTGTGCAGCACTCATTTTACTCCCGGCAGCACCAATCAAATACCACCATTTAGCAAACATAATACCCCCTAGTAACATCAAGTACCACAGTGCAGCACATAATGCTTCCCCAAAATCCCAAAAACTAGAATGTGGCACAGAAGTGCCAAATATCACAGTTGCAGGTGGCACATAAATGAGCTGCTTTGCATACTTCTTTTCCCAGAATTCTTAGTGGAAAAATTCTTCACGTACTCTTAAGGTGCTCTCCTCACGGAGAACCAAAACCCCTATGACATTGATAAGGCCTCTCCCTAAAACTGTGTGTGGTGTCCCGGTACCGCATCCTATCCGGTACCTGTGTATATAGGTCCCAATAGCCGGAGTCCCTAGGACGTCGGGTCCTTATTGCCTAGTCCACCCCTAGTCGCCTCTCATCTAGGTATTAGTTATTGTCACGATTCGGCTGGCAGGAGGTGGATCCTCTGTGCCAGAGAGGGATTGGCGTGGACCGTGCTAGTGGACCGGTTCTAAGTTACTACTTGTATTCACCAGAGCCCGCCGCAAAGCGGGATGGTCTTGCAGCGGCGGTAGTAACCAGGTCGTATCCACTAGCAACGGCTCAACCTCTCTGACTGCTGAAGATAGGCGCGGTACAAGGGAGTAGACAAGAGCAAGGTCGGACGTAGCAGAAGGTCGGGGCAGGCAGCAAGGATCGTAGTCAGGGGCAACGGCAGGAGGTCTGGAACACAGGCTAGGAACACACAAGGAAACGCTTTCACTGGCACAATGGCAACAAGATCCGGCGAGGGAGTGCAGGGGAAGTGAGGTATACATAGGGAGTGCACAGGTGAACACACTAATTAGAACAACTGCGCCAATCAGTGGCGCAGTGGCCCTTTAAATCGCAGAGACCCGGCGCGCGCGCGCCCTAGGGAGCGGGGCCGCGCGCGCCGGGACAGGACCGATGGAGAGCGAGTCAGGTACGGGAGCCGGGGTGCCCATCGCGAGCGGGCGCCACCCGCATCGCGAATCACATCCCGGCTGGAGGCGGTATCGCAGCGCACCCGGTCAGTGGATCTGACCGGGGCACTGCAGTAGCGAGGATGTTGCGAGCGCTCCGGGGAGGAGCGGGGACCCGGAGCGCTTGGCGTAACAGTACCCCCCCCCCTTGGGTCTCCCCCTCTTCTTGGAGCCTGAGAACCTGAGGACCAGACTTTTGTCTAGGATGTTGTCCTCAGGTTCCCAGGATCTCTCTTCAGGACCACAGCCCTCCCAATCAACCAAAAAAAATTTTTTCCCTCTGACCGTCTTGGAGGCCAGTATCTCCTTCACGGAGAAGATGTCAGAAGAACCGGAAACAGGAGTGGGAGAAACAAGTTTGGGAGAGAAACGGTTGATGATGAGTGGTTTAAGAAGAGAGACATGAAAGGCATTAGGAATACGAAGAGAATGAGGAAGAAGAAGTTTGTAAGAGACAGGATTAATTTGGCACAAGATTTTGAAAGGACCAAGATAGCGTGGTCCCAGTTTGTAGCTGGGGACACGGAAGCGGACATATTTAGCGGAGAGCCATACCTTGTCTCCGGGAGAAAAAATGGGGGGAGCTCTTCTTTTCTTATCGGCAAACTTTTTCATGCGAGATGAAGCCTGTAAAAGAGAATTTTGGGTCTCTTTCCATATGGTGGAAAGATCACGAGTCACTTCATCCACAGCGGGCAAACCAGAGGGCAAGGGAGTAGGGAGGGGGGGAAGAGGGTGACGGCCGTACACCACGAAAAATGGGGATTTAGAAGAAGATTCAGAGACTCTGAAGTTGTACGAGAATTCGGCCCATGGTAGAAGATCTGCCCAGTCATCCTGGTGGGAGGAAACAAAATGCCGTAAATAGTCACCCAGGACCTGGTTAATTCTTTCTACTTGCCCATTGGATTGAGGATGATAACCAGAAGAGAAGTTTAAGTTAATCTTGAGTTGTTTACAGAGAGCCCTCCAGAATTTTGACACGAATTGGACGCCTCTATCCGAGGCGATCTGCGTGGGCAAACCGTGAAGACGAAAAATGTGTACAAAAAATTGTTTTGCCAACTGAGGCGCTGAAGGAAGACCAGGAAGAGGAATAAAATGTGCCATCTTGGAAAATCGATCAACGACCACCCAAACAACAGTGTTGCCACGGGATGGGGGTAAGTCTGTAATAAAATCCATACCAATCAGAGACCAAGGCTGTTCGGGGACAGGCAGAGGATGAAGGAGACCAGCAGACTTCTGGCGAGGAGTCTTATCCCGGGCACAGACAGTACAGGCCCGCACAAAATCAACAACATCCGTCTCCAGAGTCGGCCACCAATAGAAGCGAGAGATGAGTTGCAAGGACTTTTTGATGCCCGCATGGCCAGCGAGGTGGGAGGAGTGACCCCATTTGAGAATCCCGAGACGTTGGCGTGGAGAAACGAAGGTCTTCCCTGGAGGAGTTTGCCTGATGGAGGCTGGAGAAGTGGAGATCAGACAGTCAGGAGGAATGATGTGTTGCGGAGAGACCTCTACTTCCGAGGCATCCGAGGAACGAGAGAGAGCATCGGCCCTAATGTTCTTGTCGGCAGGGCGAAAATGAATTTCAAAGTTAAAACGGGCAAAGAACAAAGACCACCTGGCCTGGCGAGGATTCAGCCGTTGGGCAGACTGGAGATAGGAGAGATTCTTGTGGTCGGTGTAAATGATAACTGGAAATTTTGATCCCTCCAGCAGATGCCTCCATTCCTCAAGTGCCAATTTAATGGCCAGTAGTTCTCGATCCCCGATGGAGTAGTTCCTCTCCGCCGGAGAGAAGGTCCTAGAAAAAAAACCACAAGTAACAGCATGCCCGGAAGAATTTTTTTGTAGAAGGACTGCTCCAGCTCCCACTGAGGAGGCATCAACCTCCAATAGGAAGGGTTTAGATGGGTCAGGTCTGGAGAGCACGGGAGCAAAAGAAAAGGCAGACTTGAGCCGTTTAAATGCGTCTTCCGCTTGAGGAGACCAGGACTTAGGATTGGCATTCTTCTTGGTTAAAGCCACGATAGGAGCCACAATAGTGGAAAAATGAGGAATAAATTGTCTGTAATAATTGGCGAACCCCAAAAAACGTTGGATAGCACGGAGTCCGGAGGGGCGTGGCCAATCTAAGACGGCAGAGAGTTTATCTGGGTCCATTTGTAGTCCCTGGCCAGAGACCAAGTATCCTAGGAAAGGAAGAGATTGACATTCAAACAGACATTTCTCCATTTTGGCATAAAGTTGATTGTCTCGAAGTCTCTGAAGAACCATGCGGACATGCTGGCGGTGTTCCTCTAAGTTGGCAGAAAAAATCAGAATATCGTCCAGATACACAACAACACAGGAATATAAGAGATCACGAAAAATTTCATTAACAAAGTCTTGGAAGACGGCAGGGTCGTTACACAGGCCAAAGGGCATGACCAGATACTCAAAGTGTCCATCTCTAGTGTTAAATGCAGTTTTCCATTCGTCCCCCTCCCTGATGCGGATGAGATTATAAGCACCTCTTAAGTCCAGTTTGGTAAAGATGTGGGCACCTTGAAGACGATCAAAGAGTTCTGAGATAAGAGGTAGGGGGTAGCGGTTCTTTACCGTGATTTTATTAAGTCCGCGGTAATCAATGCAAGGACGTAGGGAGCCATCTTTTTTGGACACAAAGAAAAATCCAGCTCCGGCAGGAGAGGAGGATTTGCGGATAAACCCCTTTTTTAAATTTTCCTGGATGTATTCAGACATAGCAAGAGTCTCTGGGGCGGACAGAGGATAAATTCTGCCCCGGGGTGGAGTAGTGCCCGGGAGGAGGTCAATAGGACAGTCATAAGGCCTGTGAGGAGGTAGAGTCTCAGCTTGTTTTTTGCAAAATACGTCAGCATAGTCCATATAAGCCTTAGGGAGACCGGTTACAGGGGGAACCACAGGGTCACGGCAGGGAGTACTGGGAACCAGTTTAAGACAGTCCTTGAAACAAGAAGTACCCCAGCTCTTGATCTCTCCTGTGGACCAATCAAGGGTTGGGGAATGGCGTTGAAGCCACGGTAGTCCAAGGAGAATTTCGGAAGTGCAATTGGAGAGGACCAAAAACTCAATTTTTTCGTGATGAGGTCCGATGCACATTAGGAGGGGCTCCGTGCGGTAACGTACGGTACAGTCCAATCTTTCATTGTTAACACAATTGATGTAGAGGGGTCTGGCGAGACTGGTCACCGGGATGTTGAACCTGTTGATGAGAGAGGCCAAAATAAAATTTCCTGCAGATCCGGAATCCAAGAAGGCCATAGTAGAGAAGAAGAAGGTAGAGGCAGATATCCGCACAGGCACAGTAAGGCGTGGAGAAGCAGAGTTGACATCAAGAACTGTCTCACCTTTGTGCGGAGTCAGCGTACGTCTTTCCAGGCGGGGAGGACGGATAGGACAATCCTTCAGGAAGTGTTCGGTACCGGCACAGTACAGGCAAAGATTCTCCATGCGGCGTCGTGTCCTCTCTTGAGGTGTCAAGCGAGACCGGTCAACTTGCATAGCCTCCACGGCGGGAGGCACAGGAACGGATTGCAGAGGACCAGAGGAGAGAGGAGCCGGGGAGAAAAAACGCCTCGTGGGAACAAAGTCCATATCCTGGCGGAGCTCCTGACGCCTTTCAGAAAAACGCATGTCAATGCGAGTGGCTAGATGAATGAGTTCATGCAGGTTAGCAGGAATTTCTCGTGCGGCCAGAACATCTTTAATGTTGCTGGATAGGCCTTTTTTAAAGGTCGCGCAGAGGGCCTCATTATTCCAGGATAATTCGGAAGCAAGAGTACGGAATTGGATGGCGTACTCGCCAATGGAAGAATTACCCTGGACCAGGTTCAGCAGGGCAGTCTCAGCAGAAGAGGCTCGGGCAGGTTCCTCAAAGACACTTCGAATTTCCGAGAAGAAGGAGTGTACAGAGGCAGTGACGGGGTCATTGCGGTCCCAGAACGGTGTGGCCCATGACAGAGCTTTCCCAGACAGAAGGCTGACTACGAAAGCCACCTTAGACCTTTCAGTAGGAAACTGGTCCGACATCATCTCCAAGTGCAGGGAACATTGTGAAAGAAAGCCACGGCAAAACTTAGAGTCCCCATCAAATTTATCCGGCAAGGATAGTCGTAGGCCGGAAGCGGCCACTCGCTGCGGAGGAGGTGCAGGAGCTGGCGGAGGAGATGATTGCTGAAGCTGTGGTAGTAGCTGCTGTAGCATCACGGTCAGTTGAGACAGCTGGTGGCCTTGTTGCGCTATCTGTTGACACTGCTGGGCGACCACCGTGGTGAGGTTGGCGACAACTGGCAGTGGAACTTCAGCGGGATCCAAGGCCGGATCTACTGTCACGATTCGGCTGGCAGGAGGTGGATCCTCTGTGCCAGAGAGGGATTGGCGTGGACCGTGCTAGTGGACCGGTTCTAAGTTACTACTGGTATTCACCAGAGCCCGCCGCAAAGCGGGATGGTCTTGCAGCGGCGGTAGTAACCAGGTCGTATCCACTAGCAACGGCTCAACCTCTCTGACTGCTGAAGATAGGCGCGGTACAAGGGAGTAGACAAGAGCAAGGTCGGACGTAGCAGAAGGTCGGGGCAGGCAGCAAGGATCGTAGTCAGGGGCAACGGCAGGAGGTCTGGAACACAGGCTAGGAACACACAAGGAAACGCTTTCACTGGCACAATGGCAACAAGATCCGGCGAGGGAGTGCAGGGGAAGTGAGGTATACATAGGGAGTGCACAGGTGAACACACTAATTAGAACAACTGCGCCAATCAGTGGCGCAGTGGCCCTTTAAATCGCAGAGACCCGGCGCGCGCGCGCCCTAGGGAGCGGGGCCGCGCGCGCCGGGACAGGACCGACAGAGAGCGAGTCAGGTACGGGAGCCGGGGTGCGCATCGCGAGCGGGCGCCACCCGCATCGCGAATCGCATCCCGGCTGGAGGCGGTATCGCAGCGCACCCGGTCAGTGGATCTGACCGGGGCGCTGCAGTAGCGAGGATGTTGCGAGCGCTCCGGGGAGGAGCGGGGACCCGGAGCGCTCGGCGTAACAGTTATCTAGTAATTATTTAGGATTTATATGTAAAGGATTGTATAAATGTATATAAATAGTTAATTACCTGTCCGGAGCGTAGCAAGACCTGCGGGTCACGTGATCAAACTCTATGGTTTTTTGCTTAAGGACCTTTGGAGGTCCCTGTGACGTATTGCGCCCACCATGCTTTGTGACGGTGAGTGACAGATATTCGGACCACTAAAAACAATCCCACCCCTGCCCATATAAGGGAGCGGCGGCCATTGTTAGCTCTCTTTCCTCGTGGGCTGTTGACAGGGAAAGATCTGCGCTGCTTTCATCAGTGAATTTAGGCCCTAGCCTTGCGGCGACGGCTGATCTCTTCTTAACCGTGAGTGTATCAATCCCTAAGCACTCTGCAAAATCACCGGACCTTATCTATCCCCTAAATACGGACAGATCTTCAAAATTAACCCTAAATTCAGAGACGTATAATACTATTCAAGGTCAGCAACAACTGTCAGTCACTGAACTGTATAGAGACTGTTTGCCTAAGACTGTTACTGTTCATTGGATGTAACGCAAGCATTTAAGTAAAGTTATCCAAGTTCAATTTCAACTACCTTGTGGACCTTCAGTCATTTTATGCATGCACCTATCGTTATTGGGAAGGGCGACGATAGGCCGGAGAATTACCTCAGCATACTAGCCCTCAGCCTGGCGTCACGAACTATAGGGTTAACCTTAACCCCTCATCTAGCTAATCAACACCCCAACTACCATACACCCCCCAAGGGCTACCACAAAGCCTTTTTGGCGTCGCACGAACAGGATTTGGGTGTGTGCCTACTGCAGTCTCCACTAGTGAAAGTGTACTCCCCCCCCCCCAGAAAAAGAACTTTATTCATGTGCTGTAAAACGTGTTGCTGTGTACGGGAGCGGTATCCGTGGTGCACCATACAAGGGGGCCACGAGAAAAGTAAGGGGGAAGGCGAAGATTTATCTACAACTGACTGTCCCCTCACCACAGAACCTGGGGCTCGTGGGCCCAGATCCCGTTGGAGGAGTCTGCTGTGAGTACCCTGCCAGAGGCGGCCTATTCTTCCTCCTCCAGCCCTGAGGTCATTCCTCGATCAAGCTTGCTAAGTGCACGACCTTGCTCACCAAAATTGCCCATTGGGTGTTCGGAGATGAGCCGAAGCTGATCGAGTACATGCACAGAGTACTTCAACCATTACCTGGGAAGCCACTACCACCAATCCCAACTGCAGAAAAAGAAAGGGCCCGTCAAGAAGCCGAGCTGGCCGAATTGATGGAAAAGCTAAAGGCCCGACACAAAGATCTCTATGCCCCCAAGCACGTGCATTTGTCCCATGAAGAAAAAGTACGGTATCAAGAAAATACCAAAGAAATGGAGGCATTGTACATACGCAAATGGGATCACCCCCGAGAAGGGGAGGATCCATTAGAAAGAAGAAGAGCAACTGTGGCCAAGTTCGACAAGGTCAGAGGACACTCCTTGACTGCCACACTGGGCAGACCATCCTCGTAAACTGGCGAGCAGTGCAAAGGCCATATCTCCATAAGAAGTTCTACACCTTGCAGGTGGGTGAAATTGTGGAGTACACCCCAGTCCAGAGCCTTCGTGGAGAATGGGCTGCAGTGGTCAGAAGACCAACAGCCCCAACACAGCTTCCCTTCACATATTTTCCGTCAACTGATTGGGAGTCCGATCCCTTCAACTTGAGGCCAAAAAGGTCTGCTCCTAAAGCCTCCACCAGCGTACCCAAGGAGGAGGAGCTTCAACAGCCAAGTTCATCATCTTCTATGTACAACAAAGAGCCAAGTTCATCATCTTCTATGTGCAGCAAAGAGCCAAGTTCTTCATTTTCTGCATATCGTCAAGAGTCAAGTCCTGCTCAAGTTCAGGAAAGTAAGCCCAAATTGCAGGCACCAAAGACCGTACCTAGACCCTCTCGGAGTAATGAGAGTTTGTCTGTTCCAAAGGTACCAACGCACGTACCTAGGCCCTCTCAGAGCAATGAGAGTTTGCCTCCTGCACAGGTACCAACGTATGTACCAAGGCCCTCTTCTGACATGGAGAGTTTGCCTGCTTCCAGGGTACCAACGAAAGTGTTATGGGTCCATCCTAATTTGGAGATGGTACTCAAGCCCTATTGCCCCACTTTGGCTAGAAAGCCTATAACCCCTGCTAATGCTACCTTCCACCACTCCATCCTCACCAATGTGGTGTGGCAAAGCTATGTCAAATCCAATTCTGCCCCTGATGTTGGCAGATACAGAGGAACCAAGAGAGGCACAACAAGGGTAAAGAAGAATATCCTCTAAAGAGACTCTAAAGTAATGTCAGATTGTTTCTTGTGTTAACCACTTTTGTTTTGCAGCAACCAAGTTCAAGAATTGTGCCTAGCAGGACTGTGCTAAGATTGTTCCAGTTCAAAGTTCAGCAACCTAACCACTAAGCTTGTGCCTGACTATTAAGTCAAGAGACTCCTAGCCTGTAGGAGATTCATTAAGGACTGTACCCGGCTGATTTGTGGTAAGGCCGTGTTACCTTTCCCTTCCTATGAACTCTTAGTGTAGGTGGACTGCTGATCCTTACACGCCACTTTGTATATTTCCCTTTAATTGGACTCCTAGTGTAGGTGGACTGCTGATCCTTACACGTCTGTTTTATGTATATACCAGCAGCGTCATAAGAACTCTTATGCTAAATGTTGCACTTATCAGGTGAATGCGCCTGAACCATGTTGGAGTGTTCATAATTGTGTAAGTCTGTATAGTAAATATGTATATGGTTCTTGTACACAGGAAGATATCCTCGTGTCTGTGTACATAAAAAAATAAGTAAGGTTTGTACATAGAAAAATAGTCTAATGTCTATGTACATAAAAAGTGAGTCAGAGCTGTACACAGAAAATATCGACGTGCTGCACTTGTACACTCAACACTAAAAACGTAAATGATCCCTGTACATACAAATGTATAGAATGCAAAAGGTGTTTTAGTAGGTAACTCAACAGGTGACACTCCGGCTCCTCCGTGGGTAGTATTATTGCTAATCGCTAGCACCTGTCTCAACAAAAATAATAGGGAAGATTCCCCTTAAAATAGTACTTGCACACATAGTACTCTAGATGACTGACTTAAATGTACTACCTCAAGTTTCTTTAGTACATACATAAAACAAAATTTGTCTCACTTATGAAAACACTTTAGGAATTGTAGCATATTGATACCCAATTCCTGCCACTGTTAGGTACACTTATTATTTTCCTTCTTTACGTGTGTGAGATGCTCTGCCTGGCCAGTAGGTGCTCTTGCGAATATAGAATTAAACACGTAATTCCTAAGAATAATCTAGTTAGGTTGTTTTGAAAGTGCTCTAGGGGTAAGTAGAGTATAGCCGATAGACCCTAGCAGCCATCCTTACTGTGAACTAGCTTCCGGATAGCCAGTATAACTTTTGTGTACTAACAGGTAACTTATTGTTGGCGAATAAAATGTGTGAGATAATAAAAATGTCTAGTCAGCTTGAAACTAAAGGTATAGAGAGCTGTACTAATATTCAGTTTATCCTCATAAAAAAAATGTGTAGAGAGCTAATAAAATGTCTTAGGAGCTAGCAACTACATGTCAGATAGCTGCCTGATTGTCTAGTAAGCTTTAAAGTGTATAATAAGTTTAATAAAATGTTTAAGAAGCTAGAAACTAAAAGGTTAGATAGCTTCCTCAAATGTCTAACTAGCATTTATGTCTAGATAGTACCAATGTTTAGATAGATTTCTATTGCCTAGTCCAGATACTAGTAAGAGTACCAGAGAATGTAAATGTGTTCAATGTTTACTTAGGATGTATAGCAAATTTATAGATCATCCTGTTCTAGTCCTAGTCCCTCTGTCTTAGGGGACAGCCGTCGAGGTCGACTTATCTTAACCCCTTGGGGACGGAGCCCATTATGACCCTAAGGACGGGAGCATTTTTTGCAAACCTGACCACTGTCACTTTAAGCATTAATAACTCTGGAATGCTTTTACTTATAAATTTGATTCCGAGATTGTTTTTTCATGACATATTCTACTTTATGTTAGTGGTAAATTTTCGGCGATACTTGCATCCTTTCTAGGTGAAAAATGCAAAAATTTCATGAAAAATTTGAAAATTTAGCATTTTTCTAACTTTGAAGCTCTCTACTTATAAGGAATATGGATATTCCAAATAAATTATGTATTGATTCACATATACAATTTGTCTACTTTATGTTTGCATCAGAAAATTGACGAGTTTTTACTTTTGGAAGACATCAGAGGGCTTCAAAGCTCAGCAGCAATTTTCCAATTTTTCACAAAATTTTCAAAATCGGAATTTTTCAGGGACCAGTTCAAAGTGGATTTGAAGGGTCTTCTGGTTAGAAATACCCGATAAATGACCCCATTATAAAAACTGCACCCCTCAAAGTATTCAAAATGACATTCAGTAAGTGTGTTAACCCTTTAGGTGTTTCACAGGAATAGCAGCAAAGTGAAGGAGAAAATTCAAAATCTTCATTTTTTACACTGGCATGTTCTTGTAGACCCAGTTTTTGAATTTTTACAAAGGGTAAAAGGAAAAAAATCCTCTCAAAATTTGTAACCCAATTTCTCTTGAGTAAGAAAATACCTCATATGTGTATGTCAAGTGTTCGGCGGGTGCACTAGAGGGCTCAGAAGCGAAGGAGCAACAATGGGATTTAGGAGAGTGAGTTTTTCTGAAATGGTTTTTGGGGGGCATGTCCCATTTAGAAAGCCCCTATGGTGCCAGGACAGCAAAAAAAACCACATCGCACACTATTATGGAAACGACACCCCTCAAGGAACGTAACAAGGGGTACGGTGAGCCTTAACACCCCACAGGTGTTTGACAACTTTTTGTTAAAGTCGGATGTGTAAATGAAAAAAAAATATTTTTCCACTAAAATGCTGGTTTTTCCCCAAATTTTACTTTTTTACAAAGGGTAATAGGAGAAAATGCCCCCCAAAATTTGTAACCCCATTTCTTCTGAGTATGGAAATACCCCATATGTGGACGTCAAGTGCACTGCGAGCGAACTACAATGCTCAGAAGAGAAGGAGCGCCATTGAGCTTTTAGAGAGATAATTTGTTTGGAATGTAAGTCAGGGGCCATGTGCATTTACAAAGCCCCCCGTGGTGCCAGAACAGTGGACCCCCCCACATGTGACCCCATTTTGGAAACTACACCCCTCACGAAATGTAATAAGGGGTGCAGTGAGCATTTACACCCCACTGGCGTTTGACAGATCTTTGGAACAGTGGGCTGTGCAAACAAAAAAATTAAATTTTTCATTTTCACAGACCACTGTTCCAAAAATCTGTCAGACACCTGTGGGGCGTAAATGCTCACTGTACCCCTTATTACATTCCGTGAGGGGTGTAGTTTCCAAAATGGGGTCACATGTTGGTATTTATTATTTTGCATTTATGTCAGAACCGCTGTAAAATCAGCCACCCCTGTGCAAATAACCAATTTCGGCCTCAAATGTACATAGTGCGCTCTCACTCCTGAGCCTTGTTGTGTGCCCGCAGAGCATTTTACGCCCACATATGGGGTATTTCCGTACTCAGGAGAAATTGCGTTACAAATTTTGGGGGTCTTTTTTTCCTTTTACCTCTTGTGAAAATAAAAAGTAAAGGGCAACACCAGCATGTTAGTGTAAAAATTTTTTTTTTTTTTACACTAACAGGCTGGTGTAGACCCCAACTTTTCCTTTTCATAAGGGGCAAAAGGAGAACAAGCCCCCCAAAATTTGTAGTGCAATTTCTCCCGAGTACGGAAATACCCCATATGTGGCCCTAAACTGTTTCCTTGAAATACGACAGGGCTCCAAAGTAAGAGAGCACATGCGCATTTGAGGACTTAATTAGGGATTGCACAGGGGTGGACATAGGGGTATTCTACGCCAGTGATTCCCAAACAGGGTGCCTCCAGCTGTTGCTAAACTCCCAGCATGCCTGGACAATCAGTGGCTGTCCGGAAATGCTGGGAGTTGTTGTTTTGCAACAGCTGGAGGCTCCGTTTTGGAAACACTTCTGAACAATACGTTTTTTATTTTTATTGGCGGGGACAGTGTAAGGGGGTGTATATGTAATGTTTTACTGTTTATTAGGTGTTAGTGTAGTGTTTTTAGGGTACATTCACACTGGCGGGTTACGGTAAGTTTCCCGCTAGGAATTTGCGCTGCGGCGAAAAATTTGCCACAGCTCATACTTGAAGCAGGAAACTTGCTGTAAACCCGCCTGTGTGAATGTACCCTGTACGTTCACATGGGGGGGGGGGGAACCTCCAGCTGTTTCAAAACTACAACTCCCAGCATGCACGGTCTGTCAGTACATGCTGGGAGTTGTAGTTTTGCAACAGCTGGAGGCACACTGGTTGGAAAACCTTCAGTTAGTTTCAGTTACCTAACTCAGTATTTTCCAACCAGTGAGCCTCCAGCTGTTGCAAAACTACAACTCCCAGCATGCATGGTCTGTCAGTACATGCTGGGAGTTGTAGTTTTGCAACAGCTGGAGGCACACTGGTTGGAAAACCTTCAGTTCGGTTCTGTTACCTAACTCAGTATTTTCCAACCAGTGAGCCTCCAGCTGTTGCAAAACTACAACTCCCAGCATGCACGGTCTGTCAGTACATGCTGGGAGTTGTAGTTTTGAAACAGCTGGAGACACACTGGTTGGAAAATACTGAGTTGGGTTCTGTTACCTAACTCAGTATTTTCCAACCAGTGTGCCTCCAGCTGTTGCAAAACTACAATTCCCAGCATGTCTGATCACAGAAGGGCATGCTGGGAGATGTAGTTATGCAACAGCTGGAGGTACGCAACTACAACTCCCAGCATGCCGAGACAGCTGTTTGCTGTGTGGGCATGCTGGAATTTGTAGTTTTGCAACATCTGGAGTGCTACAATTTAGAGACCACTGAACAGTGATCTCCAAACTGTGGACCTCCAGATGTTGCAAAACTACAACTCCCAGCATGCCCAGACAGCAAACAGCTGTGTGGGCATGCTGGGAGTTGTAGTTTTGCAAGATCTAGAGGGCAGTATAGAGATCACTGTGCAGTGGTCTCTAAACTGCAGACCTTCAGCTGTTGCAAAACTACAAATTCCAGCATGCCCACACAGCAAACAGCTGTCTGGGCATGCTGGGAGTTGTAGTTTTGCAACATCTGGAGGGCTACAGTCTAGAGACCACTATAGTGGTCTCAGACTGTAGCCCTCTAGATGTTGCTATGCAACTACTCACCGGCTTCCGTCGCATCCGGGAGCCGTCCTCTTCTGCCGCACGCCGCCGCAGATCTCCTTCGCCGCCGCCGATCCCCGACGCTCCGCTGTCTCTGGAGGGGTAAGTGGACTCCGGCGCCGCTCCTCTTCGTTTTCCCCGTTCTGCCCCGCCTATTGTGGGAGGGCAGGACGGGGAAAACGAAAGTAAACCCCTCCGCCCCTGATCTGCTATTGGTGGTCGCATCTAGACCACCAATAGCAGAGATAGGAGGGGTGGCAACTCTGCCACCTCACTCCTATCGCTTTAGGGGGATCGTGGGTGTCTTAAACACCCGCGATCCCCCTTCTATTCCGGGTCACCATAGACCCGTAATGACCTGGAATCGGCGCAAATCGCAAGTGTGAATTCACTTGCGATTTGCGCCGATCGCCGACATGGGGGGGTCTAATGACCCCCCTGGGCATTTGCACGGGGTGCCTGCTGATACATATCAGCAGTCACCCCGGCCCGGTCCCCGCCCGGCGCGCGGCGGGGGCCGAAATTCCCACGGGCGTATGGATACGCCCTTCGTCCTTAAGTACCAGGACGCAAGGGCGTATGCATACGCCCTTCGTCCCCAACAGGTTAAGTAAGGGGGTTTGTGGTGTCCCGGTACCGCATCCTATCCGGTACCTGTGTATATAGGTCCCCATAGCCAGAGTCCCTAGGACGTCGGGTCCTTATTGCCTAGTCCACCCCTGGTCACCTCTCATCTAGGTATTAGTTATTTAGTAATTATTTAGGATTTATATGTAAAGGATTGTATAAATGTATATAAATAGTTAATTACCTGTCCGGAGCATAGCAGGACCTGCGGGTCACGTGATCAAACTCTATGGTTTTTTGCTTAAGGACCTTTGGAGGTCCCTGTGACGTATTGCGCCCACCATGCTTTGTGACGGTGAGTGACAGATATTCGGACCAATAAAAACAACCCGCCCCTGCCCATATAAGGGAGCGGCGACCATTTTTAGCTCTCTTTCCTCGTGGGCTGTTGACAGGGAAGGATCTGCGCTGCTGTCATCATTGAATTTAGGCCCTAGCCTTGCGGCGACGGCTGATCTCTTCTTAACCGTGAGTGTATCAATCCCTAAGCACTCTGCAAGATCACCGGACCTTATCTATCCCCTAAATCCGGACGGATCTTCAAAATTAACCATAAATTCAGAGACTTATAATACTATTCCAGGTCCGCAACTGTCCGTCACTGAACTGTATAGAGACTGTTTGCCTGAGACTGTTACTGTTCATTGGATGTACCGCAAGCATTTAAGTAAAGTTATCCAAGTTCAAGTTCAACTACCTTGTGGACCTTCAGTCATTTTATGCATGCACCTATCGTTATTGGGAAGGGCGGCGATAGGCCGGAGAATTACCTCAGCATACTAGCCCTCAGCCTGGTGTCACGAACTATAGGGTTAACCTTAACCCCTCATCTACCTAAACAACACCCCAACTACCATACACCCCCCAAGGGCTACCACATGTGTTTCTCAAGCATGGTCCTTAAGTACCCCAACAGGTCATGTTTTCTGGATTTTCTTGGTCTTTCACAGGTGATATTATTATGGTCAGTGAATCAGGCATCACCACAGTTATATCACCTGTGAAAGAAAATCCTGAAAACATGACCTGAAAATAAATTTTCTGCCATTTGGTTAAATCTTTTATTTTGGATAAATATTCCAGTCAGTTAGCAAGACTGTAGTGATACACTGACTCCGAGGCAGTGTCACCCGTCCAGGTGACATATAAATGAGCTGCATTACACATTTCATGTTCCAAAAAAGTGCTAAATGGCTTAAAATTCTCTATGCTTCGGGCATGTCCACTTCTGTGTCTAGCAGAATCTCAAACCTAGCCTGTTCTTGGTGGAGGCTTTGCTCGTTGTTGCAATGATGCCCAGACCCATCAGGAGGTGTTGGCAATAAGCCAATTGTAATCTGCCATGCAGTCCATACCTTCCTGCAGTGAGCTATAAAAGCTTTGTCTAGCCTGTGGTCCTTACCTGTGATATTCATTTCTACCTGGTTTCTGTCTTTATATGTAATCTCTTGGATATTTGCATTGAATTCTTTTGCTTGTAACCCGACTACTCTCCATCTGTCATTTCTGTACCTCGTTGCTATTTTGGTTCGGACTCGGCTCTGTACTGTCTTTTACTTTATTATTTTAACATTGCTATGCTCTCTCTATCTCTCTCTCTGCTTGTGACTCAGACTCTCCTTGTTCTTTGACTTGAATTTAGGCTCTCCTTGTTCTTTGACTTGAAGGACAGGTGAGCAGGAACTTATATGGACTTCCCTGACCTACATCTGCCATGTAATATAGGCTCTTAAAGGAGACCTAACTGTGAAGTGTCCTCTGTGTCACGTGTGTGTGTGGTGTGATTAACCCTTGTGTTACCTTGCAGCGACAGCTTTACTGTGCAAAATACAATACAAAGAAGATACATAGAATAAAGACATAATTATTTATTTATCACCCAGACTTAACCCTGTTGTGGGGCATTTAACTACGTCCTCAGAACTTGCAGAATGCATAACACAGTTTAACATATTTGCCTTGAGTGATACTATAATACTATTATATATTAAATATAAGAAATATACATATATATATTTATATATATATACATATATATATATATATATATATATATATATATATATATACATACACAGTGAGGCAAAAAAGTATTTAGTCAGCCACCAATTGTGCAAGTATAGGTATACCTCAACTATGAGAGACAGAATGAGAAAAAAAATCCATAAAATCACACATTTCCAAAATTATGGTGGAAAATAAGTATTTGGTCAATAATAAAAGTTCATCTCAATACTTTGTTATATACCCTTTGTTGGCAATGACAGAGGTCAAACGTTTTCTGTAAGTCTTCACAAGGTTTTCACACACTGTTGCTGGTATTTTAGCCCATTCCTCCATGCAGATCTCCTCTAGAGCAGTGATGTTTTGGGACTTTCACCTCCCTCCAAAGGTTTTCTATTGGGTTGAGATCTGGAGACTGGCTAGGCCATTCCATGATCTTGAAATGCTTCTTACGAAGCCACTCCTTTGTTTCCCGGGCAGTGTATTTGGGATCATTGTCATGCTGAAAGACCCAGCCATATTTCCTCTTCAATGGAAGGAGGTTTTCACTCAAAATCTCATGATACATGGCCCCATTCATTCTTTCTTTAACATGGAACAGTCCTCCTGGTCTCTTAGCAGAAAAACAGCCCCAAAGCATGATGTTTCCACCTCCATACTTCATAGTAGGTATGGTGTTCTTTGGATGCATCTCAGCATTCTTTCTCCTACAAACACGATTTATTTTTTTACCAAAAAGTCCTACTTTGGTTTCATCTGACCATATGACATTCTCCCAGTAATCTTCTGGATCATCCAAATGCTCTCTAGCAAACTTCAGACGGGCCCAGACATGTACTAATGTTAGCAGGTGGACACATCTGGCACTGCGTGATTTGACTCCCTGGCGGCATAGTGTGTTACTGATGTCAGCCTTTGTTACTATGGTCCCAGCTATCGACAGGTCATTCCCTAGGTCCCCCCCCCCCCCGTGTGGTTCTGGGATTTTTGCTCACGTTGCTCGTTCCTGTGATAATTTTGACACCACGGGGTGTGACATTGCGTCGAGCCCCAGATCGAGGGAGATTTTGAGTGGTCTTTTACGTCTTCCATTTTCTAATAATTGCTCCCGCTGTTGCAGATTCAGTCTTCCCAGCCTGGTGCAGGTCAACAATTTTGTTTCTGGTGTCCTTCAACAGCTATTTGGTCTTGGCCATAGTGGAGTTTGGAGTTTGACTGTTTGAGGTTGTGAACAGGTGCATTTCATACTGATAACAAGTTCAAACAGGTGCCATTAATACAGGTAACGAGTGGAGGACAAAGGTGACTCTTAAAGAAAAAGTTACAGGTCTGTGAGACCAAATATTTATTTTCCACCATAATTAGCAAATAAATTATTTTAAAATCAAACAACGGGATTTTATGGATTTTTTTTCTCATTCTGTCTCTCATAGTTGGGGTATACCAATGATGAAATTTACAGGCCTCTCTCATCTTTTTAAGTGGGAAAACTTAAACAATTGGTGGCTGACTAAATACTTTTTTGCCCCACTGTATATATACATATATATATATATATATATATATATATATATATATATATATTTGGCAGATGGACTCTTTTCCCAGAAAAATTCTAATATTAACTTGTTCATTTATTAGAATTAATGGATAAATCCTATACCCAGCATGGTGGTGTCTTTGGAGCACCATGTATTCTTGTTTCATTTAACATAGGTTGCCTGGTTTCTTATAAAACTCACCTGTTTGTCTGCTAGGGATACGTAAAAATTGATTATCAGCCTCATTGGGGACAGGGATCGATAGAGCTGCAAATATGAATGGTTTAGGGGGGGGGGGATAGGAAATACTATGCTGTAGTGAAGTATACTACTGTTTCTTTTCCTCACTTACCATTACATTGTTTCTAAATGTAGACAAATGAATGGGGATTATAAGAATAGACCATGCACTATTAGTACCTCCACATTTGTGCTTTATCTCTGTGAGCAAGGCTCTGTACTGCATGAATCTTTTAAAAGCAGTGTAAGAAATATTTAAGACCCCAGTCTATGAGGAACAGCTCTCCTAGGCATAATTTCGGCACTGGTTACAGCAGGGAGTGTGTGCTGTGAGGAAAGTATTATTTTTCTAAATGGAAGGTGTCAGACGGTCACGGCAATGTGACTGCGTGTTCAAGATCACTGCCTCCCATCTGCAATTTGTGACGTGTGAAAGATTCTGCCCAAATGTGCTCACCAACTGGAAATCCTCAGCAGTTTTCTCTTATCAGGAGAGACCAAGATAACCAATGGTTTACAGATCACGGATCCTATCAAATTAATATCATTCTGGGATAGAATCTGCTTTACATACTCCTATCTAACTCCAGCTAAAATGACTATAGCATGCAAGTTCATTTATCAGATTAAGAGGCAATGCTATCTATCAGGACACAAAGACAGAGCCAGATGCACAAAGACACACACAGACACACACTATGCAGGAGATATCTTGGAAATAATTATCTGCCTGTATAAAACTGTTTTTCCCACTTAACATTGGCCAGTAGTGTATGTTACACTGCATCACATAGATGTATATGGGGGTTGAACTGAATATTCTTTTTTGCAGGATTCGTATCATTTGCAAGAAATTGTCACTTTAAATGGGCACCATATAGCTGAGAGGCTGTTCAGGGATCTTTTTTTTTTTTTTTTTTTTTTACTTTATGTGGTGTACACATGGTACATGTATTAATATGGCACACCTATATTTGGGCAAATGTGTACCTATTAGGAGCTTTCCTGTATAACAATAATTCTATACTTTATTTAGAGATGAATGCATACTTTTTTACTCTGTATTATTTATTTGTATGTATTTATTGTATTTATCATGTGATATTCATAGCTGACTACTGTTTGTACTATATGGAATGGTTTGATATGGCCCTCTTGGATTTATGCATGTTCTTTTTAATGTTGTTATCAAAATGTTGTGCTTTTGTGCTAAAATAAAGATGAATATTGCATTTAAACTAATAATAGTGCATTTAAAGGATTGTATAGTGAAAAAACGACTCATCCTCTACCTACAGGATTGCTGGGGCAACTGGTGTTTTTCACTGGACAACCCCTTTAACATGTATTTGGTTTATTGACTGCACTTGTGTTTTTTGCAGAAAAGATAGGACAGAAGACAGTGTTGGGTTGCCGTGTCTTACCATGGGTGCGGTGAAGTCAATGCAGTGTGTCACCACTCTGAGTAGAAGGAGACTTGGAAGGTGTTAAAAGGTTGAAATTTGGCACCAATTCTGGAGATGACCTAGTGAGGGACCTACTGTGAATGTGACCACTAAACACTTGTGCCTCATCTGAGAACATCAACCATCAAGATTCGGATAACACTGTATGTTAAAAAGTATTAAATACTTTTTATGATGCCCGGGGTAGGGAACCGTGCAAACCTGGACCTCACTTTAATCCCTGTCCCTAAATACTTATAAAATCCACCAAAGACGGCAGCCTCCAACTGGGTGATGGCCCCTACATTGGACTACGTGTTGTCACATTGGGCAGGGATTGAGTGAAGCCCTTATCTTACCCACACCCTCTGCCCCTGCCTACTTGTGTACCCATACTAAACAACGGGTCCACAGCCACAAGGATGTTTCCTACCTATATACATGCAGGGACGGACAGAGTCAAAACAATAAAGTGCAATACAGACAGAGTCGGGAACAGCTGGAGGCAAACAAAACCAACAAAAGTCAATCTAAAGAAACACAGTCAAGTCAGAGTCAAACTAGCCAAGTCAGCAACAGTAGATTAGCGAGGTACCAATTCACTAGAACAGAAGAAAGGTCAAAAGACAAGCCAAGATCAATACACAGAATACAGGGAACAACAATGCTGGTTACTCAAACACGTTGGTTCACTGGCAACCGCAAACAGAGTGAGCTGGACTTAAGTAGCTAAGCTCACAGGTGCAGGCTCAGCCTGGTTAGCTGCTTACAGCCCAGATTGGCTAAGGTGTAGCCAAGCAACCAGGCCAAGCCTACGCTCAGGGAAGATTAACCCTTCGAGTTCTTAAATGTGCCGGGGCATCAGAGCAATCCAAAGAGTTAGACGAGTAGGCAACACATGGGCAACCTGATACAAAATCAACAAGCACACAACAGACAATAACACAATAACATACTGGCGACAGATTAAGGACAAGCAATAGGTCAACCCTAGATAGCGGTGTAGTACAAAGTCAGCAGGCAAAGAGTAGTCAGGTGAGGTCACATGTAAAAGTAAGAATGTACAGGTCTGGTCACAGAATAACAGGAAACAAGAAACACCCATGAAAAGGTAAGAACCTCTATCGTGGGTGGAGTAGTAGTGCAGCTACTGAATTTAAATAATCCTCCTCTGAGAGGTGTGAGCACCAGTGCCGCAGCTTATTGGCCCAGTGCTCCCATCTTCTAATTGTCTGGCAAGTCAGGTCACACATTGACAAATAGTTTTGCAATCAACAAAGTTGTCAGGATGTTGGTAGATGCTGCTGGGAGTCAGGCAAGGTCTGTATATGTATGCATGTATGTTACAGATGCATTGACTATGACATTTTATAATATAATGCACAATATGTTCACTATATATAGCTTATACATGTACTCTCATTTATGCA
Organism: Hyla sarda; assembly: GCF_029499605.1. NCBI lineage: Eukaryota > Metazoa > Chordata > Amphibia > Anura > Hylidae > Hyla > Hyla sarda. The sequence continues at coordinate 279,532,381 of NC_079193.1, forward strand.
TTGTGTGTTATCACTTAAAATATGTAATAAAACTGTAAACAAGTGATCCTTTCAGTCATGGTTTTATAAATTCTCTACAGTTGATCTTAAGCTCTGTTCACATCCATGTCAAGAATTCCTTTTGAAGAAGCAGTTCTGTCAGCAGTTCCGTCATGAATATGTCTGCATGCAGTGCTATTCTTGCTGCCAAAACTATGGAGAACTTGTTTATACCCTGATAGACCCTATTATAAGTCATTGGTGTCTGTCGGGCACTGTTTGGATCCATCAGGCAATGGATGTAGCACATAGCTATGGCCTCCATTATATTGGAAACCATGACCCAGCATAAAATAGTTGACATGTTCCCTTTAAAGTGCATTAACGCACAGGACAATGCATCACAGCATAACATATTTGTGTAATGATTGGGCTCATGATGTAGAATAATGTACCTTTTATTTCCTCAGGAAATTAGTTCATTTGTAATTCATCGTTGTGACCAATGTTACTTACTATATATGTCCAGGTATGTCAATGGACAAGCTTCATCATTACAAATGTCAGCTCCGGTACAAAGTCAATGTTGCCAATCATTGCTGCCATCATTATGGAGGAATTGAGGCTTTGCTTTTGACGGATCGATACAGTTTTCTGAATTCAACATTTAAGGCAGTATTTCCAAAACAGTGTGTCCCCAGCTGTTGTAAAACTCCAACTCCCAACTTGTCCAGACAGCCTTTGGCATGCTTGGAGATGTAGTTTTGCAACACTGGTTGGAAAACACTGATTTAAGAAATCCTTACGATGACCTTCTTTGCTTTGGTGCACAGGGTGGAGCTATCTATGGGTAAGAGATAGAAGTTGGACCTGAAGACACCTATTACAGATTTAAGGGGTCATTTATTAACATGTGCAATTTTTTTTCTGCCAGTGCAACCCACTAGTGTGCGCCCATCACAGCTGGCCAGCATTTTTTTTAGAAGCTGTGACTGTTGATAAATGCCGACTAATGTATACAGAGCTAATGTGAATCGCACTTGTAAGTCAGCCTGACGCGGCCATTGTGCAAAACTATGTGACTTTGGCCAAAGCTGCACATCATAAATCAGTGTTTAACTGTGCCCCTTGCAAACCACACCCAAACTTAGCCCACAACGCGCTCACTATATTTGCTTGCAAAAAAATCCCATTTACGCAGTTGAAAGTTGCATTAATTGGCCATTAATAAATTACCCCATTAGTAATTTGGATTTTATTGTTAACATTTTTTTTTTTTTGGTGTTTGTCTATCTATAGCAAAGTACTGTTTTGACAATTGTTTCTACACTGTGTACACTGCAATCTGAATTTCTGCTTAGTTGAATAGGTTTCTTTTATGACTCACAAATCTACTTACTTGTTCCAGAAATGCTTATATATCAATAGAAATAGATTTGTAATGGAAATGATTTGTGAATAAGCTCCTGCTCATAATCCTTTGTTGGTTCAGGATGCTGGACCACTGCACAGTCTATTTAAGGCTTAAGGTTAAGCAGAAGATATTGTAGAGGTCAAAGCCTTCGGATACAAATAGCCACATAATTAGAATATGTACTCCAAATTCTCCTTTGTTTATAGCAGGTGATTTAATATGCCCTAGACGGTGCCAGTTACATTCTTCTTAATGTAGAAGCACACGTTACACATATCAAGCTAACAACACAATACTGAGTCTTTAATGCTAATCTATTCCTTGCAATCTACTAGATACATGTCGAACCATTGGTGTGTATCAGCAGAGCAAAATCAGATTCTGAGAATATCTGAAAGGATGCACTAGAGTGTACATAATAATGTATTTTAATCTGCCAGGCCTTAAAATTAATCATGAATTCCCACAGAGATTTTAATAATTTTGAGATGATGTTTTCTTTCATAAACTAGTATTCTTGGACAGAGTTTTTTTTAAATGCTGCATGTAAAAAGGGAGGTGGGAGAATTTCTCAATTACCAACTTAGATAAGATACATTTATGCGAATGTGCATTTAATTTGTAGTCTTCTACTGCTAACTAATGAACAGGAAGGTATCCATGAGATGGTTTTTACCACTTCATAAAATCTGCATATGAACTTTATTGAGAATAAGTACAGTGTTCATGCAGCAGAACGGATAGTGTCAGAGAGCAGGGGAGCAGGGTGTGCGTTTTAACCAAAAGCATAGACCACTTTAACTTGTCTGCATGAACAAAATCCTCTTAGTTTGATAGCCTCTTGGCACCCAGACATCTACTTAGTGGTTTCTGTCTTTACCAATCACCTGGGGCAAAGACTCAGTTCACTGCCCATGCAAAAGCCATGGGCAAATCACATTGGCTGGTTAACTTATAATTTAAAGGGGGGTCCCTCAACTCGAAGTTATCCCTTATCCACATGATAGGGAATGCACACTGATTGATAAGGTCCGACAGCTGAGACCCCCATTTAACACAAGAGAGGAGAAAAATTGTTCATGTGCAGCAAGCACTCCATTCATTTTCTATGGTGCCAAACATTGCTGAATGATTGTCACAGTGCCTTGAGGGACTCCACAAACTCTCACATTGCCTAAAAGGAGTGGTCCAGTGGTGAACAACTTATCCCCTATCCAAAGGATAGGGGATAAGTTGCAGATCGCAGGGGGTCCGACCACTGGGCCCCCCCCCCCCCCCCCCCGAGATCTCCTGTACGGAACCCCGACAGCCCGCGGGAAGGGGGCGTGTCGACCTCCGCATGAAGCGGCGGCTGACACGCCCCCTCAATACAACTCTATGGCAGAGCCGGAGCGCTGCCTTCGGCAATCTCCGGCTCTGCCATAGCAATGTATTGAGGGGGCGTGCCGGCCGCCACTTCGTGCAGTGGTCGACACCTGCTATCTGGCCGGAGAGCCTGGCCCCCGTACAGAGGGATCGCAGGGGACCCCAGCAGTCGGACCCCCTGCGATCTCAAACTTATCCCCTATCCTTAGGATGGGGATAAGTTTTTCACCACTGGACTACCCCTTTAAGCTGACACAGTGAAAAGGGCTGAACAAGGGATGGGGGTGATATTGATCACACAAGGCACACCCAGTGCATTGTCTGGCATTTTGGGGTGCCCATGATGGTGAGGTGCAAGAAAGAGATGAGACCTGTTGATGACTCGTACAGATTTACACTACTTTACTGGAAACAACAGATTCTTCCACAAAAAAGGTACAGTCTCTTAAACAGATAAACAGTCAGGTATGTTGTTGACAAGGGTAACCCACAAAGCTGAGGGGTGCTGGGTGTCCTGTGGATAGGCCATCAATCAATTTCCCCTGAAAACCCTTTTAACAAGCACTAATTCAGTTTTAAACCTAGTAGCAAATTCTAGTTATTTTTTTTTAAATCCCTGCTGTAGTGGACAACAGTGTATAAAGCTTCAAACATATATTTTGTTGTGTCATACTGCAAGAATATATGACAAAAGATTATGAATATTGGGGATCCAACTTCTGGACTAGCACCTTTATTCTGAGGTCTGGGGATCAGATTGTCACTAGTTATAGAGGGGCACTAAAAGAACAAACTATTACTTACATTTACCTCCCCCTCTATTCCATTGCTGATCCCCCGTTCTGCCACCGGTTGGCGCTCGGGTCTTGCTTTAGGAGCCTGACTGCCTGGAGTATGGAGTATGGGTCCTCCAATCCTAAAGCAAGACCGGAGTCCCAACCAGATGCAGAATAGGGGATTAGAATATATACGGAGGAAGAGGTAAGTAAGGCTGCATTCACACCAAGTTTTTGCAATACAATTCCCATATATGTTTTCAATTTGAAAACCGTATGGAACCGTATTGAAAACCGTATGCATTGACTCTCCATTGAAAACCTTATGTCAAACGATGCATCCGGTTGTGTACTTTTTGAGTCTTGTGCGGTTTTGTCCATTTTTTTTTCCCGTACCCAAAACTGTAGCCTACCACGGGTTTTTGTCCGGGTAAAAAAAAACTTATTGAAACCGTATATGGTTGTAGTCAATGAGAACTGCAGAGAACCATATGTGCGTACAGTTCCATCCAGTTTGCACAATACGGTTTTTGAGTTTGCACATGCGCAGTGCACACCGAATGGAATGAAAATTTAAAAAGGTACATATATATATTTTTTTTAAATGGATACAACCAGACATCATTTTTCAAACTGTATAAAGGTTAAAATTTGTACACACATTTTCAAAAAGTTTAGTTCGGTTTTGAGGAATCCATTTTTCATCAAAAACCTTATACGGGAACTGTATTGCAAAAACTTGGTGTGAATGTAGCCTAACAGTTTGTTATGTAAATTGATTTGGAGCTTTTTTTTTTTCTTTTTTTTAAGTGTAAAACCGCTTTATTACTGATTTTAAAACCACATTCTCTACATTCATCTTTAATTTCTCACAGACTTCACAGAAATGATTGTTTTTTTTTTATATAAATGTATTTGTAGAGTTTTGTATATTTCTGTTTTGCATATGAGTAACTTATAGTATTGACAGAGACTTAACACAGCAAATGACCCAAATAATCAGTGATGGTGGGGGTCTCATGTGCCGTGTTCAGCATGTTACCTGTCACTCTCTGTGATGTCACTTTTGACTGCATTCAATTTCATAGCAGCAGGAGGGATCTACTGAAAGAAGAATGCCTGCTGCATGGATTCCCTGTAGTCAATGATGAGAGTACCCAAGTCACAACCGGATTTGTAATTCAAACATGTTGTAATCTTTTTATTTGCTATTGGAGTAGTGTTAATAATGGTGGAAGAATTTGCACTTTAGTAGTATTCTATTTTTTTTTCCTTTTTCATAATTGAACCTTATTGTATTTAGATGTTTTTTTCATACCGTTTAGATGTATAGATAAAAAATGAAAAGCATTTATGATGAAACAAATTCTAAATGTGTTCAGTGCTTGTCCAGATCCAATAATAAGCAATGGGATAATCTCAGTAGAAGTGCCTGCTTCTCACCTGAACTACAGACCACACTGGGTATGTTGGTTGAATGAACCAGCTTTATATGTACTACTGGATGTCATGTGGTGTTCTAGTATAGCAATCATTGAATCATTGGGGACATTACCAATAGATCGTAAGAATCCCCTGACTGGTTGCACTATTATTCGGCAGTATTATCGTCACTCTGCATATGTTGATTCTCAATATATGTACCTGTTGTCTATATTCCAGTGTCACAACAGTTTGTTACATCTATACTGCACACTCTCTTAATACTAACTCTGGTGTACATCTTAGCAGCATACCCACATTCTAGCGTTGTCAGAGATTTTGGGGCTATTTTTCTCATCTTGTAACTCATCAGTTCATCATTACACAACTAGTATATTGTATATGTTTGGTTTTTACTGTACTTTGCATGGTGTGCGTTTTTATCCTGGAACCGACTAAAAGTATCCTATTCACTTCTTGGGACATTTGGATATTTCTCCCTATATCTGGGTAGATCTGTTCTATTAGACATCAGTACATTTTTACAAGTTCCATTTGGGTTTTTCTCTGATGAGCTTGGCATCTTATTTCCAAGCAAAGCGTTTGTCTTTGTCCCTACTGTGTCCCCACCGTATTTTTCAATAGAGACTTTCCTTCTTTTCATCCTGTTAATGTTTTCTCCCTCACAATACATCAGGAAAGGACCGTCACCGACGTTGGGACCACACTGTTAAGGTTGTGGGTCAAGGACAGATCTCTAGCAGAGAGTTAGGGTCTATTCACACAGCAGAATTTCAGCTTGAGGAATTCCCCCTCAAATAAAAGGCCATAGACTTCTATGGAATTCCGCAAGCGGAAATTCGGAAGTGTGAATGGGAGCGCTGAATCCCATAGAAGTCTATGGCCTTTAATTTGAGGCGGAATTCCTCAAGCTGAAATTCTGCTGTGTGAATAGACCCTAACTCTCTGCTAGAGATCTGTCCTTGACCCACAACCTTAACAGTGTGGTCCCTACATCGGTGACGGTCCTTTCCTGATGTATTGTATTTTTTTTTTTAATCAACTGGTGCCAGAAAGTTAAACAGATTTGTAAATGACTTCTATTAAAAAAATCTTAATGCTTCCAGAACTTAATAGCTGCTGAATACTACAGAGGAAATTATTTTCTTTTTTGAACACAGAGCTATCTGCTGACATCACAAGCACAGTGCTCTCTGCTGACATCTCTGTATATTTTAGGAACTGACCAGAGCAGCATATGTTTCCTATGGGGATTTTCTCCTACTCTGGACAGCTCTTATATTGGACAGAGATGTCAGCAGAGAGCACTGTGCTCGTGATTCAGCATAGAGCTCTGCGTTCCAAAATGAAAAGAATTTCCTCTGTAGCATTCAGCAGCTAATAATAAGTGATAGCTGTCATGCCCCCTCCCGTAGGCTTGCATTGAGGGGCGGAGGGTGACATCACATGGGGGCGTGACGTCACACGCCGCCCGCCCTGTAGTCGCCGGTAATCAGTCCCGGAGCGAACACGCTCCGGGGACTGATTATAAACGGGGTGCCGCGTGCAAGACCACGGGGGTCCCCAGCGGCGGGACTCCCGCGATCAGGCATCTTATCCCCTATCCTTTGGATAGGGGATAAGATGTCTAAGCACCGGAGAACCCCTTTAAGATTAGGTGGGGCACTGTTACCCTGACCATCCCTATATTTGGTCCCTCCCACCACCACAAGGGAGGGACACATCCCCATCCCCTGAGAGGATTTTTAACACTGAAAGCTAATTAAAAGAGGTATTTTTATAATAAATATAGGTGATACAGGCATTAAAATGATGTACATAGTCAGGATATGGGTATTTTTTTTTTTTTTTTTTTGATCTGACAGGTACACTTTGGCATTTATGTAAGATTTATGAAAAGTATGAGGTTGTTTTTAACTCCATATGCATACTCAGAAGCCAATATGTCCACAAACCATCTGAAGCCATCGCTGCACAGATTAGACAATCAGATTAAAATTATTAATAATTGCACGTTGAAAAATTTGTCAACAACAGATCATACTAATGGAAGGATAAATCCCCCTCATGTTTTCCTGATGTAACAGAGAAGTGTTATATTTTTTCATGGTACAACTTGGAATTCCTCATTTTAAGAAGCAGCCATTTTGATTAAGAAATATGGATGAAACTAAGAAGAAGTTAGAAGGAGAAACATTTTATTCCCCTAGAAGTATATAAGTGAGGCATTGTTTGGTATGGTGTGGTATGTTTTTCTTGTTTCACAGTCTTTACATAGTTTAACATATTAACAAAAAAGTAAATGTTTAAAATGTATATAAACGTATACCACAAAAATGATGCAACATTGAGTCAAATTGGCTTTGTTTTGGTACATTTGTGGTATACCACAAACAGTTGTGTATGATATAAAGGGGAACCTACCGCAATTCATTTTAACACTTTTCCATTCAAACCTAAATATTCAGTAATATCCCTGCTTCATTGTGAGATTGACAGCAATCTCTGCATTATTCCACACCCCACAAACCATGACACGATGCCCTTTATCCCGTTATTATTATCTGTGGTTTTTATTTTATCACCATATTAAATGACAAAACGTATCACTAATCAGTATTTCAGTGTTAAATGTCTAAGACATGAGATGCAGCACCTAAAGTATATATAAAGATATATATACAACAGATGCATATACATGACATATACCATAGTATACTGTATATTTCTTTAACTTCTGATGGATCTCTACAAAATGAGTCACTAAGGAAATAGTAGATTGATCCTGTATGGATACACAAAGGACTAACTTTTCGGATGCTTACAATATTACTTAGTGATGTTGGTTCGGAGAAGTTTGAGATATTCTTTGAAATGTTCTCACAAAAAAGAGGGTACATCCGCTAGTGGTATATAGAGATGAGCGATTTTTTGGAAAATTCGATTTGACCGATTCGCCAAATTTCCCCCCAAAATTTGGTTTGGTCCGAATTTATTTGTGGTGAATTGCTATTAAAAACAGCTATTTCTGGGCTACAGAGAGCCTCAATAGGGGTGTAGAACACTTTGACTTGTCATAACACGCATAGGGAGTGTGCTGTATTAGTGAAATCATACTGTTATTCAGTATGACATGCAGATTACAGGCATCGCTATTAGAATCACTGCTGCAGAGCATCTGGATGTGGCAGCAGGGCCGGGAGACCATATGGCATCACAATTGAAGAGATTAAAGAGAATTTTTAATCAAATTTTTATTTTATTTAATTTTAATTTATTTTTTTAAATCCTTTTTTGAGGACCCATTCTGGTGAGCACCGAGCTGACAGTCTGCCATGAGGCAAGCTACCACCTGTTCCAGCCCCTGTGTCTCAGCGCCCCGCCCCCCTGACTGTGAAAAGGCAAATGTTTCATTTAATCAGTTATGGTTCTTTGTTATCACTCCAACCTGTGTCATTGGATTCTTGTGGTAATTCCACAGGTAATATATGACGACGACCATAGGGCCTCACACTTTAAAATATTGAAGAGATTTTTTTAAATTAAAATTTTGATTAGATTCACAAGTTTAAAGGGGTTCTCCGGTGCTTAAACATCTTATCCCCTATCCAAAGGATAGGGGACAAGATGCCTGATCGCGGGAGTCCCGCCGCTGGGGACCCCCGGGATCATGCACGCGGCACCCCGTTTGTAATCAGTCCCCGAAGCGTGTTCGCTCTGGGACTGATTACTGGCGACTACAGGGCGGGCGGCATGTGACGTCACGCCTGCGCCGGCGTGTGACATCACGCTCCGCCCCTCAATGCAAGCCTATGGGTGGGGGCGTGATAGCTATCACGCCCCCTCCCATAGGCTTGCATTGCGGGGCGGAGCGTGACGTTACACGCCGGCGCAGGCGTGACGACACACGCCGCCCGCCCTGTAGTCGCCCGTAGTCAGACCCGGAGAACCCCTTTAATGTCCCGGGTGCCTGAAGCATTTACTTTGAACTAACACTGTATGACCACAAAACCCAATATAACAAGGAGCCACATGGCGGCACAATGACAGAGCCTAGAGGGGGCAGCAGCCCAATGAGATGATAGGGCCTCACAATTGAAAAGATTAAAGATATTTTTTTTAATTTAAATTTTAAATTTTAAATAGATTAAAATGTTAAAAGTTTAATTTAATGTGCCAGCAGCATGAGGATACTATATGGTGGCACAATGACACAGCCTGAAGGAGGCAGCAGCATGAGGAGACCATAATGTGGAAGAATGACACAGCCTGGAATTGGTGGCAGCAAGAGCAGACCATATAGTGGCAGAATGACCCAGCCTAGAGGTGGCAACAGCCTGAAGAGACCATAGGGCCTCACAATTGAAAAGATTAAAGATTTTTTTATATAAATTGAAGATTTCAAATAGATGAACCTAAAAAGTTTCATTTAATGTTCCAGCAGCATGAGGAGACCACTTGGTGGCACAGTGACATAGCCTGGAGGTGGAAGCAACATGAGGAGACCATATTGTGACAATAACCCTCCCTTTAGGTGGCAACAGCCTGATGAGACCATAGGGCCTCACAATTGAAAAGATTAAAGATATTTATTCAAAATTAAATTGAAGATTTCAAATAGATGAACCTAAAAAGTTTCATTTACTGTGCCAGCAGAATGAGGAGACCACATGGCGGCACAATGACAGAGCCTGGAGGTGGCAGCAGCCGCATGAGGGCCATGCCAACTGAGGGTTGAGTCTGAGTAGCCCACCTACTGTTGGGGGTGTCGAATATCACTTGGGATGAAGTGGATGACCTAGTGAACCAATCAATCATGGCTGCTGGGTTGCTAGTCGAGACAAGACTGCTAACTGACACCGGTAGCTCAGACCTCTCGCTGCAACTCCTGCTGCCACATGCCCCTACTCTGCTGTGACCTCTGCCTGCGCCTAATGAATTTATGCCTCTGCCACTCCTATGTGCATGTCCTGGCACTTCTCTGCCTGACATACTTATACACCATCTGAGTGCGTATATGTTATGAGCTGAGGACAATACGCTCCACTATGCTTAAAACTGTTTTAGACTACAGAAACAAGTGTGTAACTCTGGCTGGCCTTTCACATTAACTAGGCCCAAATTATTTTAACAGGAAAAATATAAAGGACACCACGTAGGTGTATGTACAGTTTACACTTATAAGAGGAGGACTATATGCTCCGCTACAAACTGTATAAGGCTACAAAAACAAATGTGTAGCTTTGGCTGGAATTCACAGTAACTAGGCCCAAATTATTTTAACATGAAAAATATAAAGGACACCACGTAGGTGTACGTACAGTTTACAATTTACAGTCATGGCCGAAAATGTTGGCACCCCTGAAATTTTTCAAGGAAATAAAGTATTTCTCACAGAGAAAGATTGAAATGCTTTGCTATACACATGTTTATTCCCCTTGTGTGTATTGAAACTAAAGCAAAAAAGGGAGGAAAAAAGCAAATTGGACATAATGTCACAGCAAACTCCAAAAATGGGCTGGACAAAATTATTGGCACCCTTTCAAAATTGTGGAAAAATAAGATTGTTTCAAACATGTGATGCTCCTTTAAAGTCACCTGGGGCAAGTAACAGGTGTGGGCAACATAAAAATCACACCTGAAAGCAGATAAAAAGGAGAGAAGTTCACTTAGTCTATGTATTGTGTGTCTGTGTGTGCCACACTAAGCATGGAAAACAGAAAGAGGAGAAGAGAACTGTCTGATGATTTGAGAACCAAAATTGTGGAAAAATGTAAATAATCTCAAGGCTGCAAGTCCATCTCCAGAGATCTAGATTTGCCTTTGTCCACAGTGTGCAACATTATCAATAAGTTTGCAACCCATGACACTGAAGCTAATCTCCCTGGGCATGAACGGAAGAGAAAAATTTATGAAAGGTGTCAACGCAGGATAGTCCGGATGGTGGATAAGCAGCCCCAAACAAGTTCAAAAGATATTCAAACTGTCCTGCAGGCTCAGGATGTATCAGTGTCATCTCAAACTGTCTGTCGACATTTAAATGAAATGAAACGCTATGGCAGGAGACCCAGGAGAACCCCACTGCTGACACAGAGACATAAAAAAGCAAGACTACTTTTTGCCAAAATGAACTTGAGTAAGCCAAAATCCTTCTGGGAAAACGTCTTGTGGACAGATGAGACCAAGATAGAGCTTTTTGGTAAAGCACATCATTCTACTGTTTATTGAAAACGGAATGAGACCTACAAAGAAAAGAACACAGTACCTACAGTGAAATATGGTGGAGGTTCAATGATGTTTTAGGGTTGTTTTGCTGCCTCTGGCACTAGGTGCCTTGAGTGCGTGCAAAGCATCATGAAATCTGAGGATTACGAATGGATTTTGGGTCACACTGTACAGCCCAGTGTCAGAAAGCTGGGTTTGCATCCGAGATCTTGGGTCTTCCAGCAGGACAATGACCCCAAACATACATGAAAAAGCACCTAGAAATGGATGGCAACAAAGCGCTGGAGAGTTCTGAAGTGGCCAGCAATGAGTCCAGATCTAAATCCCATTGAACACCTGTGGAGAGATCTTAAAATTTCTGTCGGGGAAAGGCGCCCTTCCAATAAAAGAGAGCTGGAGCAGTTTGCAAAGGAAAAGTGGTCCAACATTCTGGCTGAGAGGTGTAAGAAGCTTATTGATAGTTATAGGAAGTGACTGATTTCAGTTTTTTTTCCCCCAAAGGGTGTGCAACCAAATATTAAGTTAAGTGTGTCAATAATTTTGTCCAGCCCATTTTTGGAGTTTGGTGTGACATTATGTTCAATTAGCTTTTTTTCCTCCCTTTTTTGGTTTAGTTCCAATACACACAAAGGGAATAAACATTTGTATAGCAAAACATGTGTTACTGCAATCCTCTTCTGTTCGAAATACTTAATTTTCTTAAAAAATTTCAGGGGTGCCAACATTTACGGCCATGACTGTATGAGAGGTGAACAATACGCTCTGCTTAAAACTATATTAAAAATCAACAAATTGGTCCCTGGAGGTTACAGGACAATAAAATCATCAACAACCTTTAAGGGGTTGCCCCCTCGAGGGGAAAACCCTTCACTAGAACCCCCTTGAAACTTAAATCTTTATTGGTTTGTAATTAAAATATGCTCTACACCCTTAAAATGTTGTTGATGATAAAACTGCATTAGGCTACAAAAACAAGTGTGTAGCTTTGGCGGAGCCCAGTACAGTATTATTATGCACTAATAGTAGGTGACAATGGCTATTAGTGCTCAGCCTAACTGGCCCCTATTAGCTTTAGAGTTGTTGTACACCCCACTGCAGCAGTACAGAGTTGCTGTGTAGTACAGGCCAATACAGTATTATTATGCACTAATAGCAGATGAAATGGCTTTTAGTGCTAGCCTAACTGTCCCCTAGAAGTTTTAGAGTTGCTGTACACCCCACTGCAGAAGTAAAGAGTCACTGTGTAGTACAGCCCAGTACAGTATTATTATGCACCAATAGCAGCTGACAATGGCTTTTAGTGCTCAGCCTAACTGGCCCCTATAAGCTTTAGAGTTGCTGTACACCTCACTGCAGCAGCACAGAGTCGCTGTGTAGTGCAGCCCAGTACAGTATTATTATGCACTAATAGAAGGTGACAATGGCTTTTAGTGCTCAGCCTAACTGGCCCCTTTAAGCTTTAGAGTTGCTGTACACCCCACTGCAGCAGTACAGAGTCACTGTGTAGTACAGCCCAGTACAGTATTATTATGCACTAATAGCAGGTGACAATGGCTTTTAGTGCTCAGCCTAACTGGCCCCTATAAGCTTTAGAGTTGCTGTACACCACACTGCAGCAGTACAGAGTTGCTGTGTAGTACACCCAAGAGTGTACTTTCTCTCTCTTTCTCTCCCTTCCTTGTCAGTGCTTTTCTGCAGTGATTTGGGTTTGTGGTGAATCGCTGCTGTAAAGCAGTTTTTCTATGCAACACACACACTGCTCTATCGGTCTCTGCAGTAAAATGCTCTCTCTGACATAAAATGCTGGAATGGCTGGCCGCAAGATGGCTGCCGATTATATAGGGGTGTGACATCACAGGGCTGGCTGGCTGCTGATGGGCTGCATGCTGCATGTGATTCAGGGTCATCCAGCCTTCCTGCCTTCCCAGAGTTTCTTGCCGCATGTCCTCACATGTGGATCCATCATTTTAGATGCCCTGGACTGCACTCAATTAAGTTTAATGAATTGATTTGTTTCATCAAATCCCGGTGATATTTGGATTCGTTGCGAATCAAATTTTTCCTGAAATTCTTAACAAATTTGGATTTGTCAGATTCGATTCGCTCATCCCTAGTGGTATACATAGATGAAATAAGGCCTCACAGCAAAGATCAAACTTGGCTTTCTATGGATTCTCCCAAACAATCATGTGCTAAGTATAATACCGGTCTCCTTTTTAGAGCTTTAATTTAAGGCGGAATTCCGCATGCGGAATTCCACAGATGGAAATTCTGCCATGTGAATAGACCCTTAGGGGTAGATTTATCATTAGGTGTGTCACGATTCGGCTTCCAGGTAGTGGATCCTCTGTGTCAGCGAGGGATTGGCGTGGACCGTGCTAGTGGACCGGTTCTAAGAGGTTACTGGTTTTCACCAGAGCCCGCCGCAAAGCGGGATGGTCTTGCTGCGGCAGTAGCAACCAGGTCGTATCCACTAGCAACGGCTCTACCTCGCTGACTGCTGAGAAGGCGTGGGACAGAAGGACTAGGCAGAGGCAAGGTCAGACGTAGCAGAAGGTTGGGGGCAGGCGGCAAGGTTCGTAGTCAGGATGGGTAGCAGAAGTTCAGGTACACAGGCTTTGGACACACTAAACGCTTTCACTGGCACAAGGCAACAAGATCCGGCAAGGGAGTGCATGGGAGGAGGTCAGATAAAGGCAGGGAGCAGGTGGAAGCCAATTAAGCTAATTGGGCCAGGCACCAATCATTGGTGCACTGGCCCTTTAAGTCTCAGAGAGCTGGCGCGCGCGCGCCCTAGAGAGCGGAGCCGCGCGCGCCAGCACATGACAGCAGGGGACCGGGACGGGTTAGTGACCTGGGATGCGATTCGCGAGCGGGCGCGTCCCGCTGTGCGAATCGCATCCCCAACGGCCAAGACAGTGCAGCGCTCCCGGTCAGCGGGACTGACCGGGGCGCTGCAGGGAGAAAGACGCCGTGAGCGCTCCGGGGAGGAGCGGGGACCCAGAGCGCTAGGCGTAACAGTACCCCCCCCCCTTAGGTCTCCCCTTCTCTTTGTCCGGTAACTGCCTCCCCTGGGATGAGGACACCGGGAAAGAATGGAGGGTTTCCTCAACGGCAGGCAGTACAGCAGGAGTGGGAATGGGGAGGGAGGGCAGAGGGCGAGGCCTGGCACGGGGCAGTGTGACACCAGGACGGGGGCCATGGGGAGGCACAGAGGCTTGCCTGACGGGACTGGGAGGGGGGGAGAGGCACTTCCTGTGGCAGGCAGAGTCCCAGTTCCTGATCTCCCCGGTGGTCCAATCAATGGTGGGGGAATGAAGCCGGAGCCAAGGCAGACCGAGGAGGACCTCAGAGGTACAGTTGGGGAGAATGAAGAACTCAATCCTCTCAAGGTGGGGTCCAATAGACATGAGGAGGGGCTCTGTGCGGTAACGCACGGTGCAGTCCAATCTGGCTCCGTTGACCGCGGAAATGTAGAGCGGCTTGACGAGACGGGTCACCGGGATGCTGAATTTATTAACAAACGACTCCAAAATAAAATTTCCAGAGGCACCGGAGTCCAAGCAGGCCACGGCTGAGAGGGAGGAGTTGGCTGAAGAAGAAATCCGCACGGGTACCGTGAGACGTGGAGGAGCAGACTTGGAACCAAGAGACGCCACACCCACGTGAGCTGGGTGCGTGCGTGCGTTTCCCAGGCGTGGAGGACGGATAGGGCAATCCACCAAGAAATGCTCGGTACTGGCACAGTAAAGACAGAGATTTTCTTCTCTACGGCGATTCCTCTCTTCCTGGGTCAGGCGAGACCGATCCACTTGCATGGCCTCCTCGGCGGGAGGCCCAGGCGAAGACTGCAAAGGATGCTGTGGGAGAGGTGCCCAGAGATCTAAGTCTTTTTCCTGGCGGAGCTCTTGGTGTCGCTCAGAAAAACGCATGTCAATGCGGGTAGCCAAATGGATGAGTTCTTGGAGGTTGGCAGGAATCTCTCGTGCGGCCAGCACATCCTTGATGCGACTGGATAGGCCTTTTTTAAAGGTCGCGCAGAGAGCCTCATTATTCCAGGATAGTTCAGAAGCAAAAGTACGGAATTGTATGGCGTACTCGCCAACGGAAGAATTACCCTGGACCAGGTTCAACAGGGCAGTCTCGGCAGAAGAAGCTCGGGCTGGCTCCTCGAAGACACTCCGGAGTTCAGCGAAGAAGGCCTGGACTGTGGCTGTGGCAGGATCATTGCGGTCCCAGAGCGGTGTGGCCCAAGACAAGGCCTTTCCTGAAAGAAGGCTTACTACGAACGCCACCTTAGACCGTTCTGAAGGAAACAAGTCCGACAACATCTCCATATGCAGGGAACACTGAGACAAAAATCCACGGCAGAGTTAAGAGTCCCCATCAAATTTGTCCGGCAGGGACAAGCGGAGGTTAGGAGCGGCCACTCGCTGCGGAGGAGGTGCAGGAGCTGGCGGAGGAGATGGTTGCTGCTGTAGCAGAGGCAGAAGTTGCTGTAACATGGCGGTCAACTGCGACAGCTGCTGTCCTTGTTGGGCAATCTGCTGCGATTGCTGAGCGACCACCGTGGGAAGATCAGCGAGACTTGGCAGCGGCACCTCAGCGGGATCCATGGCCGGATCTACTGTCACGATTCGGCTTCCAGGTAGTGGATCCTCTGTGTCAGCGAGGGATTGGCGTGGACCGTGCTAGTGGACCGGTTCTAAGAGGCTACTGGTTTTCACCAGAGCCCGCCGCAAAGCGGGATGGTCTTGCTGCGGCAGTAGCAACCAGGTCGTATCCACTAGCAACGGCTCTACCTCGCTGACTGCTGAGAAGGCGTGGGACAGAAGGACTAGGCAGAGGCAAGGTCAGACGTAGCAGAAGGTCGGGGGCAGGCGGCAAGGTTCGTAGTCAGGATGGGTAGCAGAAGTTCAGGTACACAGGCTTTGGACACACTAAACGCTTTCACTGGCACAAGGCAACAAGATCCGGCAAGGGAGTGCATGGGAGGAGGTCAGATAAAGGCAGGGAGCAGGTGGAAGCCAATTAAGCTAATTGGGCCAGGCACCAATCATTGGTGCACTGGCCCTTTAAGTCTCAGAGAGCTGGCGCGCGCGCGCCCTAGAGAGCGGAGCCGCGCGCGCCAGCACATGACAGCAGGGGACCGGGACGGGTAAGTGACCTGGGATGCGATTCGCGAGCGGGCGCGTCCCGCTGTGCGAATCGCATCCCCAACGGCCAAGACAGTGCAGCGCTCCCGGTCAGCGGGACTGACCGGGGCGCTGCAGGGAGAAAGACGCCGTGAGCGCTCCGGGGAGGAGCGGGGACCCGGAGCGCTAGGCGTAACAAGGTGTCTATTGTAGACATGGATCTACTCTTTTACACTGCTTGTCTAATTTACACTCTGGCTCAAGATTTACAAAAGGTGTGCACTCCTTTGATAAATTTTGTGCAAATATAGAAACACCCCCTCTCGCTCTACCGTGCATTCCTTCTTTACCCAAAACAAGAAGAACTAATAGAGTCATTTGTAGAAAAATTTATAATAATCTTTATTGAAATCACAAAGTCGAAAAGTAGACTAAAATACAATAATTAAATATCAAGAGGAATCTTGCAGCAAGAAAATGTAGTGGGAAAAATCCCAATTCACAGGTAAGTATAATAAAGACTGTCTATATATGGCAGTATATAATATAATGCACCACAAGTAGCAGTTAAGTTACATAAATGTTGGTGGTAACATAGGGACCAATACAGCAAAAAACATATATATAGTATAGACAGTATCAGTAGGGGGCAATCAGGATGCCAAGATACATACAAGGTGTTACAAGTATTTATAGTACAAAGTGCAGTGCAAAACCATAAAGATATAAATAAAGCATGAATCTAGCAGATTGCCTGAAATTATTACCAAAGGGACACCCACACTCCAACGTCCGTTTCGGTGAACACGCCTTCTTCCGGGAGTGAGACTCCTTCTTTACCTCACACTTCACAATGCTGTGGCATTTTCCCGGGGTACACTGCTCACATAGCTAGAAGTGCTGGAGCAGCAGTTTGCGCCGGACAAAACTCTGCACAATAGTAAAATCATAAATCTTTATAAAGTACACAGAGGGGGAGATTCTCAAAGAATTTTGCGCCAAAAAAAAAAAGTATCGACCACATTTTCAAAGAGCTTTGTGCTACGGTTTACACTGTTCATGTCAGTTTTGTAAAAGTGGGCGTGTCCAGTAATATTGTCTGCTTTACATGATATTTTCAAAGGGGTGAGAGTCCAGTTTACAGTATATCCCGACGTATAAGACGACTTTTTAACCCCGAATTTTCTTCTGAAAAGTCGTGGGTTGTCTTATACGCCGGGTATTGGGGTCCGGCATAGGAATACTTATGATTATCTGCCCGCCCGGCTCCTGTGTGCGGCTGCTTTTGGGGGCCGGCCAGAGCATGTACAAACTAATAACTGTATACTTAAAAACCAGGGTGCCTCCAGCTGTTGTGAATCTACAACTCCCAGCGTGCCCGGTCCGGCAAAGGCTGTCCGGGCATGCTGGTAGTTGTAGTTTCACAACAGCTGGAGGCACCCTGGTTTTTAGTATACATGAATTTGTTTTTACATGCTCTGGCCGGCCCCCCCCTGCAGCCGCACACAGGAGCCGCGCAGGCAGATAATCATAAGTTTTCCTATGCCGTACATCCCTGTGTCCCGAAAAATCTTTTCGGGACATAAGGATGTCAGCGGGTCACTAACCATTCCCCGTCCGCCGCGCGTCCTCCTCCGGTCCTCCTGTGGTCTTCCTCCGGTCCTTCTGCGCTTCTCCACCTCTCTATTGTTGTACTGACGTCCCGTGCGTACAACCATAGAGGCGCAGGAGGACCGCAGGAGGACGCGCGCCGGCCGGGGCCTGGTGAGTGACCAGCGGCACGTCATCTACAGTGTTCCGATCACCGCTCCTCCGGTCCCGGGACTGCTGCTATGGTCCAGACAGAATCCATTACTAAGCCGTGGCTTAGCATTAGCCCCAAAATCAGTTAGCACTAACCCCCAATTATTACCCCGGTACCCACCGCCACAGGAGTTCCGAGAAGAGCCCGCACCATCAGGCCTGGAACATAAAAAATGGCGCTCCTGGGCCTAGGCGGTAACAGGCTGGGGTTATTTAGGGTGGGGAGGGCCAGTAACAATGGTCCTCGCCCACCCTGGTAACGTCAGGCTGTTGCTGCTTGGTTGGTATCTGAATGATACTGAAAAAATGGGGGAACCTTACCGTTTATTTTATTTATTTAAAAAAAAATGCATAGGGTTCCCCCTATTTTCAGTATCAGCCAGATACCAACCAAGCAGTAACAGCCTGACGTTACCAGGGTGGACAAGGACCATCGTTACTGACCCTCCCCAACCTAAATAATGCGTACCTATTACCACCTAGGCCCAAGAGCACCATTTTTGACGCTCCGGGCCTGTTGGTACCGGCTCTTCCCGGCACCCCTGTGGCGGTGGGTACCAGGGTAATAATTGGGCCAGCTGATTTTGGGGCTAATGCTAGACCTGGCTTAGTAATGGATTCCATCTATAAGACAGCTTCCACTACTAAGCCTGAAAATTCAATTGTAAAAAAAACACGACACATTGAGAACATTTTTTAATTTAAAAGAACACCTCGTTAACCATTTTATTGAAATTAAAAAAAACACTGGTCATTGTCGCAGTCCACCGAATCTGACGTAGTCCTCCGCATTCACATATCTGAAATGAGAAGAAAAGAAAAACAAGAAATATGGGTTTTTTTGCGCTCTCCCCAAGGGAGAGCTGGAGTCTCCCTATTTGGGAAAACACTGCCAGAAAGGCTCTGTTCCCATTATGCAAAACGCATAATGTGAACAGAGTCAGGCCGGGACTGTGTAGCTCCGCCCCCTAATGACACCACCACTAGGGGGCGGAGCAGTAAAGGTAGCAGGGGGTCTCAGGAGTGAGACCCCCTTTCGATCTGTCCCTCTGCCCTTGGACTACTACTTCCATCATGGGACAGAGTCCATGATGGGAGTTATAGTCTAAGGGCTGAGGTGCAGATCGCAGCAGGTCACTCTCCAGAGACCCACTGCAATCCGCATTTATTAACTGTAAAAGCCGGCAGCACGTCCGGCTACACTGCGCTCCCGGCGGGGAATACTATATACAGCTGTCATCATTCATAATCCCTGCCGCCAGGAGACGGGAGCTCTGATTGGTAAATAGCTATTCACCCATCAGAGCTCCCGTCTCCCAGCGGGGATTATGAATTATGAGAGCGTATACAGGAGCCTGGAGCTGGCGGGGAGCGCAGTGTAGCCTCATATACCGCGGATCACAGTGGGCCTCTGGAGAATGACCTACTGTGATCTGCACCTAAACCCCTGGACTATAACTCCCATCATGGACGGAGTCTGTCCATGATGAGAGTAGTAGTCCTAAAGGTCCTGCAGCCGGGTATGTGCAAGTGCCATCCCTCAGCACTGTGGTACTACAACTACTCCCATCATGGGACAGACTCTGTCCCATGATGGGAGTAGTAGTCCAAGGGCAGAGGTGCCAATCGCAGCAGGTCATTCTTCAGAGACCTGCTGCGATCCGCATTTGTTAAGTTAACAAGCCGGTGGCTCCACTGCGCTCCCCAACGGCTCCTATATACAACTCTCATAATTCATAATCCCCGCCGGGAGACGGGAGCTCTGATTGGTGAATAGCTATTCACCAATCAGAGCTCCCGTCTCCAGGCGGCGGGGATTATGAATTATGACACCGTATACAGGAGCCTGGAGCTGGCGGGGAGCACAGTGTAGCCGCATGTGCCACCGGCTTGTTAACTTAATAAATGTGGATCGCAGAAGGTCTCTGGAGAATGACCTTCTGCGATCTGCATCTCAGCCCCTAGACTATAACTCCCATCATGGACAGAGTCTGTCCATGATGGGAGTAGTAGTCCTAAAAGTCCTGCAGCCGGGGGATTTACAAGTGCCATCCCTCAGTGCTGCGGTACTACAACTACTCCCATCATGGAACAGACTCTGTCCATGATGGGAGTTATAGTCCAGGGGCTGAGGGGCAGATTGCAGCAGGTCATTCTCCAGAGACCCACTGCGATCCGCATTTATTAACTGTAAAAGCCAGCGGCACATGCGGCTACACTGTGCTCCCGGCGGGGAATACTATATACAGCTGTCATCATTCATAATCCCCGCCGTCAGGAGACCGGAGCTCTAATTGGTGAAAAGCTATTCACCAATCAGAGCTCCTGTCTTAGGCGGCGGGGATTATGAATTAGGAGAGCTGTATACTGGAGCCGGCGGGGAGCGCACTGTAGCCGCATGTCCCGCCGTCTTGTACTGTTAATAAATGCGTATTGCAGCGGGTCTCTGGAGAATGACCTGCAGCAATCTGCCCCTCAGCCCCTACACTATAACTCCCATCATGGACAGAGTCTGTCCATGTTGGGAGTAGTAGTCCTAACTGTCCCAAAATTATTTCACTTTCTCAAATGCTTTCTGACACTTTGGTACGTGTCCTCCGAGGTGGTGTATATTTACACAAGAAAAGTGCTTTTGCTAAATTTTTTGCATTTAAAAAAAAAAGCAGTTAATAAATTTGATTCTATAGTAGAAAATGCTCTATGGTAAACATAACCATAGAGAAGGATCTGGGTGTACTTGTAGATCACAGACTTCAGAATAGCATGCAATGTCAGGCTGCTGCTTCCAAGGCCGGCAGGATATTGTCATGTATAAAAAGAGGCATGGACTCAAGGGACAGGGACATAATACTCCCCCTTATAAAGCATTGGTACGGCCTCACCTGGAATATGCTGTTCAGTTTTGGTCTCCAGTCCATAAAAGGGACACTGCGGAGCTGGAAAGGGTGCAAATAATAATACAAAAAAGCGAGACTAATGGTTGGAGGGCAAAATATACAATAATCACTAATAGATTGCCGTAGGCAATCCAATAAAGGCCCTGAGGGTCCCAACCAAAAATTTTACTATGTACAGGACTTTAATTTGCGGGTCCAAAATTATAATAGTGAGAAAAGAAGGAAAAAATCACACATTTAAAAACACTATGTGCTCCTAACTAATCGCTGAATTAGTGGGGCTTATTGGGCTCGACTAGCTCCATCATTTTCCATATTTCGTAGGAGATGCATTGTATTTTTGTATCCCAGAACTACTGATTAAATCTATGGTGGTACTGCAGCCCACCTGGGATATTTGATACATACACAGTCGTTAACTGGATACAATCTAAATACTATTAAAAGCACACCAACCCGTGATTTTAAGTGAATACACTCATCATTTACTATATACTCATTATTTATTTATTCTAATCTGAACACAAATAAAAGTTACGTTTTAGGGGTGGGATTTAATAAGGGTATCAGTGACCCTGGGTTTTCCAGGGTCAAAGGTGTTTCTTCTTTGTTCAATGTTAGAGAGGTTGCAGTGATGGTTCTGTAAGAGAACAGACTGCTGCTATGTGGCAATACTAGAGGGGAAAAAAGTCCATGCACCGCAAATGGTTACTGTAGAGGGTGTAATAAGCATCTGCACATCAAGCTGATGAACCTGTTCCAAGTAGCGTTCTGCTGTGTGAGGAATGCCGGACAGGATGAACAAGAACTGTGTTGGGTCAGGGAACCAGAGGCTGGTGTGTTGATGACGGAACACATTTTCTTCCTGCTTGTATGTGGAGACTTCCTAAGGACTATCCTTCTTAAGTCTAGCTTTACATATGTCAGTGTTGTAAGCGTTTTTGATTTTCTTAAAGGAGTAGTCCAGTGGTGACCCAGTGGGGAACAACTTATCCTCTATCCTAAGGATAGGGGATAAGTTTGAGATCGCGGGGGGTCTGACCGCTGGGGCCCTCTGCGATCTCCTGTACGGAGCCCCGACAGCCCGCAGGAAGGGGGCGTGTCGACCTCCGCACGAAGTGGCGGCCGACACGCCCCCTCAATACAACTCTATGGCAGAGCCGAAGCGCTGCCTTCGGCAATCTCCGGCTCTGCCATAGAGATGTATTGAGGGGGCGTGTCGGCCGCCGCTTCGTGCGGGGGTCGACACCCGCTATCTGTCCGGAGAGCCGGGGCCCTGTACAGAGAGATCGCAGGGGGCCCCAGTGGTCGGACCCCCCGCGATCTCAAACTTATCCCCTATCCTTAGGATAGGGGCTAAGTTTTCACAACTGGACTACCCCTTTAAACTGTTCACAACTGATGACACGACTGATGCTCAAAAAGTGCATAAATGGTCATCAGCAAAAACCATCAGTTGCCTGACAGGTATATGCAGCATGGACGGGGGAACACAGCAAGATGCGTTTCTCCTGTCTATGCCGGTCCAGCAAGTCAAATCATGCGGCGAGTCAAATCATTTAAATGAATGGGATCAGTTCTGGCTTCATTTTCCCTCTGACGCATTTTTTGCAGCGCCGGAGGGAAAAGAAAACCGACGACAGACATATGTACAGGAGGCCTTCGATTTTTGCCAAGTTGACTCAACAGTCTTGAGTTCTTGCAAATTACTGTGTAAATGTGTTCCTCTGCCAGACCCACTTGGTACCACTGGGTATACAGTACCTCCTTCATCTAAAAAGGCCTGCAGACTTGCCACCTGCTCTATACAGGGTACCTTTGCACACACACACACACACACACACCCATGTCCCTCCCCAGCCTTACAGTTGCTTGGTCCAAAGCCCAAAGCATTAAAGGGGTTATCCAGGAAAAAACTTTTTTTTTATATATCAACTGGCTCCAGAAAGTTAAACAGATTTGTAAATTACTTCTATTAAAAAATCTTAATCCTTTCAGTACTTATGAGCTTCTGAAGTTAAGGTTGTTCTTTTCTGTCTAAGTGCTCTCTGATGACACGTGTCTCGGGAACCGCCCAGTTTAGAAGCAAATCCCCATAGCAAACCTCTTCTAAACTGGGCGGTTCCCGAGACACGTGTCTTCAGAGAGCACTTAGACAGAAAAGAACAACCTTAACTTCAGAAGCTCATAAGTACTGAAAGGATTAAGATTTTTTAATAGAAGTAACTTACAAATCTGTTTAACTTTCTGGAGCCAGTTGATATATATATATATATATATATATATATATATATATATATAATTTCCTGGATAACCCCTTTAAAGGTGTACCCCGGTGGAAATATATTTTTTCCTAAACTGGTGCCAGAAAGTTAAACCAATTTGTAAATTACTTCTATTTAAAAATTGTAATCCTCCCAGTACTTATCAGCTGCTGTATGCTCCAGAGGAAGTTGTGTAGTTCTTTCCAGTCTAACCACAGTGCTCTCTACTGACACCTGTCTGTGCCAGGAACTGTCCAGAGCAGGAGAGGTTTGCTATGGGGATTTGTTCCTTCTCTGAACAGTTACTGACATGGACAGAGGTGTCAGCAGAGAGCACTGTGATCAGACTAGAAATTACTACACAACTTCCTCTGTAGCACACAGCAGTTGATAAGTACTGGAAGGATTAAGATTTTTAAATAGAAGTAATTTACAAATCTGTTTTACTTTCTGTCACCAGTTGATTTAAAAGGGTGTGCCCCATTATGCCTCTATTTAAAAACAATGCAGTTCCTCTTAGAGGGGCTAACACTCACTCGATTTTGTTGCCGTATATAAAAGGGAGTGGGACCGACCTAGGGTTGCCTTCCATCTCTTCATGGTCCACATAGCAGTGACATGGTCTGCCTCTATTGCATGTATAATGTTTGTTTTATAACCATCATTATTATCAGTATAGTACAATGTATAAATGAACAGTATCAGTAGGGTATAATTGTAGGCAAAGTTGTTTTGTAAACCGATCCTTTTTAGCTGTTTGTAAGACATTGCAAGAAAAAAAAATGACAGCATCAAAAGTTGTACCCTGTAGCCCTCATATGGTGATAACTGAAATGCAGTATAGCAGCATGTTAGTCATATACGATTTAACCCCTCCTGGCTTTTTAATAGCCTTTTAATTTAACGCTTACAATTTTCTGCCTACAGACCCATATGAGGGCATGTTTTATGCAAGACCAATTGGAGTGACATTACTAATTTTATTTGAGGGGTGATATTTAAGAAAAAAAAACATGCAATTTAGCAAATTTTGGGGGGCTTTTTTTTCTACATTGTGCACTTCACAGTAAAAATGACACATTGGCCTTCATTTACTGAGCCGAACCTGACATTTTTTATTGGGTTTTGCGGACTAAATTTAGGCGCATGCCTGTGCAACAATGTCTGCAACATCGCGTGTCTAAAAAAAAAACAACTATGTCAGAGATCACTCAGAGAGTTTTTGAAAACCCTACTAAGGGGCGTGGCTTCTCAAAAAATAGGCGTAACCCGACATTTTTCCAAAACCCTTGTTTTTTTGTCCAAAACCCATCAAAAATGTAGAGAAGAGCGGATTGTAAAAACCCTACTGCCAGAGGCTGGTGTGAAAACAGGTAAAATGGTCGGGACTTTCCAAAGCATGGTTATTATGGGCAATATACATAACTAAGGGAAACCCAAATTTAAAAGACTTGTTCATTTCCTGACATATCTTCCTGAGTTAAAAGTATATATGAACAAAACTGTGCAACCAAGTGTGAAGACATTTTTACTAAATGTGTATTTTAAATACTGTTGTCTTTGATGTTTGCACTGTTTCATGGTAGTACTTTCTAACATTGCACTGTGGTTTATTAAATAGGTATTGCACAACTTTATTCGTAGTATTGCCAACAAAATCCACTTTCAGCCTTTCTTCCACATGGTCTGTAGAATGTCGTCGCTATGGCTCGCAGTCTCTGTGTAAAAATGCATGCTCAAATGGTATTCCAAAAATTTGTAAATATTGTTGAAAATGTTGTCTCAGGAATTCGGCAAATGCTTTGGAAATGTCATGTTTTTGCATGGCTGGTTGTTGGGGTGGTGTTTCTTACCTCAGATTCTCACAGACCTGAAGAGGAAACAGTTTTTTTTGTTTTCCACATTTTTTTGTCCTTTCTGTTGAGGATTTAAAAAACCTGTTTGCCGGAAAGAAAAAAAAAAAGGACACGTGTGACATCTTAGTGAATAACAAACGGAAAAAAACAGAGGACAAAAAAAAAAAACAACAACCAAAAACTCTACACTCTTAGCAAAGGAGGGCCATTATCTTTATTTTGTAGGTCCGTATGATTGCTCCAATATCCAGTTTATATAGCTTTTGTTTTTATTTTAAAAACTTTTGGTAAGAAAATTACTATACTCAAAATAGTCTTTGGATCACTATAAGAAATTAATTTTTCATATACTGGTCTCTTTGGGGGCCCAAATTTTGGGCAGTGATTTGTAATTTTTATTTGTATCATTTTCATTTAGATGAAACTTTTTAATAACGTTTATTTCAGTGACCGAAAATATGCAGACAGAATTTGTGGCACACTGTGCTACATTTTGGCGCACAACCTGACAAAAGCAGGTCGGGGTTACAACAGTAAATCAGGGCAACACTGCCAGAGGGCGGCACAGGGAATTATGGGAGAGCTTAACTATTCAAAGACAATGAGGAAGTCTGTGTTTTGCATGCAGTCTGTGTTTTGCAAGAACATAAATTCAATCATTTAAAACATAAAAAATCTGCTTCTTAGGACCATTTTCAAAAAATTAGGTGGTCCTCGGATTTTTGTGGCTACTTTGGAAAAAACACTTTTGAGGTAGGGTCAAACGAAGCTCATCCACAGCGGACAAACAGAGCTACCCAACCACTGCAGGGAGCTTGCCAACTGCCATTAGCGCATCCGCAGCATCAAATACTCTGTGAATGCGCTCCGTGTGACCCAACTCGAATAGATTCCATGAGGAACAACACACATAAGCAAATATGAATTCAAATAGTTATTTTATGCAAGTATTTAAGAAATGTATGAATGACAAATCCTTCTCCAAATGCACTTATATACAGACTGTGAAGAATTCTTGTCAGATTTGGTTCTAATAAACAATTTGCTAATAATATCTCTATTTTCAAGGGTCATTTCATATGACAATAACTTAAATCAATTGTCTGCAGCTAATTGGTAGATTTAAATGTGTTTTCTCTTTTTTTTCTACTGAGAAAATAATTACATCCTAACACATAAACTATTACAAAAAGTACTTGTAAACAATGGTAATAATGAGGTACACAGTGCACTGAACAATCACTGTGCAAAATTAGCTGGTCAACTTTTTGGGGTTTTTGTGGCTTGCAGACATTGGGGAACAGATTCCAAAGGGTTGTGAACTTCCTCCATACTCAACTCAGCCCATGGCTGCTGCAGCGGCTCTTTCAGTTGGTTCACATTTTTCAGAACAGTGGGGGCAGATGTTAGAGCCCATTCCAATGTATCCCACATGTTCAGTGGGGTTGCAGTCAAGTGAGTTTAGAGGCCAAGAGAATTCATTGTCTTATTCCTCCAAACCCTCCCTAGTGATCCAAGTCCAATGACACTAACCATTGTCCAGGTATTAGAGTATTGTTGTGTGATAATGGCCCTAGAGCATGGCAGGAAAACACTCCCAAGGCCATGACTCACATATGAACCCCAACAGGATATGGTTTCATGCTGTGTATACCAGATGTGGACCCGGCCATCTGTATGGTATAGCAGGAAACAGGGCTTGTCACTCAGGATGACCTGTATCCATGTATCCAAGTTCCATTGGCATCTTTCCTTGGCCAATGCAAGGCATTGTTTGTGATTATTTTGGATAGTCAGGGGCACACTTGTGAGGTCAATGCAATGTATTCCACATGGTTATTATGTAAATATGTTTTACTTGCCGGCTGTTGTACTGCTTGGTCAGTTGGTCGTATGTCATTCTGAGATACTAAATATGCCACCCTGCTTTCCTTTCTTGACCTGTTGATGTGTGATCTTTGGTCAGATGTCTGTCCATGGTTCATCCAGTCTTGGTACACTCTTGATACTGTGGTTCAGCGTGGCTGTTTTAGAAACACTGGCAACACTTCTCAGTGCCCCAACAGTCTGCTTGCAGTCAAAGACACTTAAAGGGGTACTCCACTGGCCACCATTTGGAACATTTAGTTCCGAACACTATGTGCGCGCTGCAGGGGTCTGTCACGCCCCCTTGTGATGTCACACCCCGCCCCTCAATGCAAGTCTATGGGAGGGGCGTGGTGGTTATGAGGGGGCATGGCTGACCCTCGTAGCGCACACACAGTGTTCGGAACTAAATGTTCCAAATGCTGGCCAGTGGAGTACCCCTTTAAGTCACTTGACTGGTCAAGTCACCAGGTTTACCCCTGACTGGCAAATATTGCCTTTTGCTTTGATGTGACCACAACATGGTATGGCGTTATTGGTCATAAGATGTCAGGCACCAGCTGTTTCTAATGCAGCGGCAGTTCAGTAGAGGTCCATGGAAGGACAACCAGTGTATTAGTGAAGGAGTCATGTAAGTCCAAAGATGATTGCTACATGTGGGAGTGAAGGTTAACCCATCTAATCCAATCCCACAGAAGAGCTACTGCTGCAATATTGCTGAAGAAAAGTTAATGATGGCTATGATAGCAAGGTGTAAGAAAACACAGTGCATCATAATATGGGACTGTAGCGGCAGACAAGACAGAATGCTCATACCAACCGCTCTCCACCGCCAAAGCTACCTATAATGGGCATGTGGGCATCAGAACTAAATCCAGGTGAAATACAAGTAGGTAGCCTGAGCTGAATGTATCATTTAGTGTACAAATGTGGGTGCCTGCCACTCACCTATTTATGCTCTAAAATTCTGCCTTGAGTTTTGAGCACTTTTCTGAGAGCCATTTGAGGTTTTATCAGCTAACCTCTTGGCACCCTGGACATGGGGCTGGCATAAAGAATGGGCTACCTGAACAGCAAAGTGAGGCTATTTAGAAAACTACAGTGACAGCTTAGAGGGGGCAGGAAGACAACTAAATGTTGCTTTCCAGCCTCAGGCAGATAGACATGAGAAGTAACTTTTCAGCTCAACATGCCCGTACTTGGCTTCTCTAGGAGACTGCCATCTATCCCTTCTGTACATTTCCATTTGTTCTTTATGTGCTTCATCCTTTTCAGAGACTGGAGAGTGGGCAGACCTACGTGTTCTATTTGGATCGGATTGCCTGCTGGAGAGTTCCCTTATACAAAGTTTCCACCATGCAGTTTTTGCTAATATTTTTAATTTTTTAACCAAAAGAACACATTTAACAATCAAGCATTCACAGAAGTACTTTGTCTACATATTTCTTTTTATAGGATTCACTTATTTTCCTGCTACTAAACAAAAGCAACCTGCACTAAACTGCCTTGAGTGAACAAGGGTTTAAAAAGGTATCCCAAACAAGGTGGGAAGCAGAGATGAGCAAAGTTACAGTAATTCAATTCATCACGAACCTCGCGGCTCAGCGGTTGCTGACTTTAGGCTGCATAAATTAGTTCAGCTTTCAGGTGCTCCGGTGGGCTGGAGACTCTCTCCTAGGACTGTATGCACCTTTTCCAGCCCACCGGAGCACCTGAAAGCTGAACTAATTTATGCAGCCTAAAGTCAGCAACCGCTGAGCCGCGAGGTTCGTGACGAATCGAATTACTGTAACTTCGCTCATCTCTAGTGGGAAGGTCATCAGATGTCCTTGGTGCAAAAAAAATGATGTTATATGAATTAAAATGAATAGAATCTATTGTCTAGGCAAATATTAATAAGCTTAAAGGTATTACAAATGAATATACAGCATATGTGACAGCAGGCCATATAAGTAGTTGGCTTTGCTAAACACTGTACATAGTAAGTAAGTAAACACATAAATAAATGTGATGCTGGCACAGTGATTCCTGTTTAAATCAGAACCTGCTGGGAATCCTAAATACAAGTATGAAAAGCAAAATATCTTGAACGATTCTCAGATACAGTTGGCAAGAGACCATTTAGTAAACTTTTATTTTTTTAACTAGCGGTATGCAGAACCGTTATAGTCAGTGCTGCTACTAATCTCATCAGAATGCAAAAGCAGCGACTGTGTTATAAAACCAATGATCTGTTATATTCTGCAAGAATTTACAAAAGGCTAATGTCATTTACTGCACCAGAAGAGCTATACTGGGCTAAAAAAACAGAGATTTCAGAAAAATGATTACAGACAAAAAAGAACAGAAAAGAATCTGTAGGAAATTTAAAGAGAGTAAACATATGGAAAGACAAAAACACGCACTCGTGCCTACTTATCACTATAAAGGAGGTAGGTAAATACTCTCCAACTTAAATCTATTTTCCATTGGATACATTTCATTATCTTGAATGATGCCATTTTGTGTCACTTGCCAGCAGATCACCATAATTATGACTTCATTAGTATTGGAATCATGCTATCACTTATCCCTCTGTTGACATTGATACGTTCTAATAGACTCAATGATAAACTGAGTACCTGACATTTAAAGTGAACTTGTCACCTTAAATTTTTGCTTGATTTTTCTCCCCAAAAATGTTTTATAATGAGATTTCTGTGTCTCATAATATTTAGATTTCTGGGAAGTAATGGTACATAACTGGCCTAGAGTATGCTTCTGAAATGCAAGATCTTTCCCGTCTCTGGAAATGTATTAGTAATATTACTAATCATATTAACACATATAGCACCAACATGTTCCACAGCACTTTACAATATGGGAAAGTAGCTACGGTAAATAGGTAGTTATTCCAGTAAGAAAGACTGTTTGGCTATATCCAATATGGGAAGGGATACAATCTACAGGCATTGTGGTACTTAATGGGGTCCAATTTGTTTCTCATCAACTGGTGTCAGAAAGTTAAACAAATTTGTATATTATGTCTATATAAAAATCTTAATCCTTTCAGTACTTATCAACTGGTCTATGATACAGAGGAAGTTGTGTAGTTCTTTTCTCTCTGATCACAATGCTCTCTGCTGACACCTGACAGGAACTGTCCATAGCAGAACAGGTTTGCTATGGGGATTTGCTCCTACTCTGGACAGTTCCTGACACTCCTTTGGCACCAGTTGATTTTAAAAAATGTTTTCCACTTGAGTACCCCTTTAAAGGCTACATTCACAATGTTGTTGTGCTCTGACCAATTCAGGGTCTGTTGGGGCTTTTTTCACACCAAACTGACCCTGAATAAGTTGGAGCGCAACTGAGACCGCTGGGTCCCAACAGATTCCATTGACTTGAATAGGCTCTGTCGAGTGCCCAGTGTTTTACAGGAGTAAAGCAGAGAAAAAAATAGGACTGACGGAGCTCCCTTTATTGGAGCATGAAGGCAGTGTGAACAGGCCCTACATACTCTCAGTGTGAACAGGACATAATTCGCTTTTTGGACATTGAAGTCAATGGAACAACAGATAAATAAAACAAATGCAACACCCATCATTTATTTTTCATCCATCTTCATTAACAAAAATGTAATTTAAATATTAAATGAAAGGATCATAACTGTCCAAAAGAAAAACTGGCTTTGTTACCCATAGCAACCAATCACAGCAAAACTTCAATTTCCTACTCTACTCCTTGAAAATGAAAACAGTGCCGTGATTGGTTGTTATAGGCAACAAAGACAATTTTTCTTTTAGACAATGTACATAAATATCCCAACATGGCACTGTCATAGGTTTCCAGCTATATTATAAGTCAGTTTCGAAATCCCTGATCTGTTAGATCTGCACCTACCAATTGAAAGTGCTCTTATTGTGAAGTGTCTAATTTAATTAAGTGGTAAATCACACAAACTCATAGAGCAAGGCCACCAAGAGTGCAAGCATGTGAAACGTAAAAATTGTCTTAAGTCTATACTCTTTTGCATCACTCACAGAGTTCGAAACGGCCACGGGAAGTGACATTAACACAAAAAATTTGTTAATGCTCTATGAAGGAGTGCTTCTTCCAGGAGTTGAGTTGAGTAACTCACCTCAGACAATGCCACCTAGCATCAGTACCGGGGTAGCACAAGTAGGGGCAGATTATAGGAACCCCCCCATTATAATCCACTTTGACACAGTTGAAAGCTGTCAGTGTAGGCCTCATGCAGGGTCTAACCTACAGCCTACACCGAAAGCTGACCACCACCCTGATGTTATTTATCTGTGCCTGCACTGTGCAGGAGGAAGGAGGTGGTCTGGCTGCCCTGCACAGGAGATCTCTGCTGCATGAGAGAGGAGGTAAGTAAGTTTTCAAAAACTCTTTCTTATTCTGGAACAAAGGGGGATTGCCTGCCTACTGGGGGGATGCCTATTAACACACCTGGCTACCTGGGTAGACTACCTACTTAAAGACATACCTGGTTACTGAGTTAAGAGACTACCTACCTAAGGACATACTTGGCTACTTAGGAGGGACTACTCTTTTAAGTACATACCTACCTATTTGGAGGTGGGGCCATTTACCAAAGAACATACCTGGTTACAGGGGGCTACCAACATAATAACATACCTGGCTACTGGGGGGCTACCGACCTAATGACATACCTAAATACTAGGGGCCGCCTACCTAAAGACATACCTACCTAAGCACATACCTATCTACGGGGGGGGGGGGGCGGTTGATGACCTAAAGACTTATTTGGCTTCCTGGGGGGGACTACCTATGAACATACCTACCTATGGGCGTGGTGTTACATACCTAACATGGAGGTTACCTACCTAAGAACAAACCTACCAGCTGGGGGGGACTGCCTACCAAAGTACTTAAGTACGTACTTATCTAAGGCTAATTTGCCTATTAATTGAAGATGTAACCTCTCGACAATGGAGGCGTCAGTTATCAAAACAAAATTCAGGATTTAAACCCTTATACAGCAATGACCTGCTGACAGGTCCACTTTAAATAAGCAGAATTCAAGCAAGAGGATATAATGGGGAAATTATGTATATAAATAAAACGATTTGCATTTGAGGATTGTTGTTGTAATTTCCTCTAGCGCTGGCTACAGAAAAGGCTCAGTATACAAAGCATCCTGGTATTTGTGAATTCAAATAGAGGAAACAGACATGGTCGCACATCCACAACATGCACAATGATCTAAGGCTTCTCAGCATCATTTATTAAACTAACAGGTCTTTAGTGTACTTTATGATCATGAAGTGCAAGCCCACAAGCCACATCACGGCCACCTGTAAGTAGTGGGTCCCTAAGGTCCCCAGCATAAAAGGGCGTAGCACTAGGTGCGACCATCACCGCCGCAACACCAGTGCCCACAGGGGGAACGACCCACTGGCAGAGCAGCCCAATGCCACTCAAATCAGTCCCAGGGCCGCGCCTCACCACAGACACGGTGCTGCGGCAGCAATGGACACCGCACAGCACCACACCAGTGTGAACAAGGTGTAAAGGCACACTTACCATGTGCTCCCAGTCAGGCTGGGAGGCTGCCAGGAAGGAGGAGGTCCTATGCAGCTTCCTGCTAATTTATAAAGGGCTGGGCTGAGGGGGAGGAGCAGAGTGCAGACCAAGTAAAAACTTGGTGTGGTGCTGTGCGGCGTCCGTTGCTGCCAGTGGGTTGTTCCCCCTGTGAGCACTGGTATTGCAGCGGTGGTGGTCGCTGCCCAGTGCCACGCCATTTTATGCTAGGGATGTAAAAGACCCAATCTTAATAGGTGGCCTTGGCGTGGTGAGTGGGCTTGCACTTTTTGTTCAAAATGTATACTAACAACCTGTTAGTTTTTTAACCTCTTAAGGACCCATGACGTATGCATACGTCATCACACCCTGGGTCTTAAGGACCCATGACGTCTGCATACGTCATGGTCTTTCTCTGGTCTCCGCCGCTCACCCGGCGGAGATCGGAAGCGGATCCCTGCTGAAATCCTTCAGCAGGGATCCAGGGCAAATGTAGGCCATGAAGGCCCCCCATGTCGGCGATCACCGCAAATCGCAAGGGAAATCGCCCTTGCGATCTGCGGCGATACCGGGCTGATTGGGTCTCTGGGACCGGACCGCCCGGTAATTTCGCATGATCCCGGCTGTCACAGACAGCCAGGACCATGCTAAAGCATAGGAGCGAGGTGGCAAGCCTGCCACCTCCTCCGATCCCCTGCGATTCTTCGGTTAGTTAACCGACCAATCGCAGGGGGGGGCGCGGTTACTTCCTCCCGTCCTGTTCGGCCCCTGGAAGTCCGGAGAGGACGGGAGGAAGACCGGAGGACGCGGCGGGGGACGGGGAGTGCTGGGGACCAGCCCAGGTACTTACCTCGTCCCTGAAGACCCGGATCCCGGCGAGGAAGATGGCGGCGGCGACAGGTGAGTAGATCTTCAGCCGCGGTCGGGCCCTTTACAGCAATGCACGTCGCCGTAAAGCGACATGCATTGCTGTATTGGGACCCTGTATACTACAACTCCCAGCATGCCCAGACAGCCCTTGGCATCTGGGCATGATGGGAGTTGTAGTTTTGCAACATCTGGAGGTCCACAGTTTGGAGACCACTGTGCCCTTCCATATGTTGCAAAACTACACATCCTCAGCATGCCCTTACTGTCCAGGCATGCTGGGAGTTGTAGTTCTGTAACATCTGGCCCTTCAGATGTTGCAGAACTACAACTCCCAGCATGCCTGGACAGTTTTGGCATACTGGGAGTTGTAGTTTTGCAACATCTGGAAGGGCACAGATTGGGAACCACTGTATTAGTGGTCTGCGAACTGTAGTCCTCCAGATGTTGCAAACTACATCTCCAAGCATGCTGGAAGTTGTAGTTCGGCAACATCTGGCTCTAAAGATGTTGCCGAACTACTACTCCCAGCATGCCTGAGAATGTTTGGGAGTTGTGGTTTTGCAACAACAGGAGGCACACTGGTTGGGAAACATTGTCTGTTTCCTAACTCAGTGTTTCCCAACCCGTGTGCCTCCAGCTGTTGCAAAACTATAACTACCAGCATGCACTGATAGACTGTGCATGCTGGGAGTTGTAGTTTTGCAACAGCTGGAGGTCCCCCCCCCCCCCCTGTGAATGTACAGGGTACATTCACATGGGCAGGGGCTTACAGTGAGTATCAAGCTGCAAGTTTGCGATGCAGCAAATTTTGTGCGGCAGCTCAAACTCGCAGCAGGAAAATCGCTGTAACCCCCCCTGCCCGTGTGACTGTACCCTAAAAACACTACACTACACTAATACAAAATAAAATAAAAAGTAAAAAACACTACATATACACATACCCCTACACAGCCCCCCTCCCCTCCCCAATAAAAATGAAAAACGTCTGGTACGCCACTGTTTTCAAAATGGAGCCTCCAGCTGTTGCAAAACAACAGCTCCCAGTATTGCCGGACAGCCATCGACTGTCCAAGCATGCTGGGAGTTTTGCAACAGCTCGAGGCACCCTGTTTGGGAATCACTGGCGTAGAATACCCCTATGTCCACCCCTATGCAAATCCCTAATTCAGGCCTCAAATGCACATGGCACTCTTACTTTGGAGCCCTGTCGTATTTCAAGGCAACAGTTTATGGTCACATATGGGGTATCGCCGTACTCGGGAGAAATTGCCTAACAAATTTTTGGGGGCTTTTTCTCCTTTCACCCCTTATGAAAAGGTGAAGTTGGGGTCTACACCAGCATGTTAGTGTAAAAAAATACATTTTTTACACTAACATGCTGATGTTACCCTATACTTTTCATTTTGACAAGAGGTAAAAGGGAAAAAAGCCCCCCAAAACTTGTAATGCAATTTCTCCCGACTACGGAGATACCCCATATGTGGCCGCAAAGTGCTCTGGTGCTCTGCTCTGATTTGCACAGGGGTGGCTGATTGTTACAGCGGTTTTGACAAACGCAAAAAAAACAAAACCCCACATGTGACCCCATTTCGGAAACTACACCCCTCATGGAATGTAATGAGGGGTGCAGGGAGAATTTACACCCCACTGGTGTCTGACAGATCTTTGGAACAGTGGGCTGCGCAAATTAAAAATTTTGTACAGCCCACTGTTCCAAAGATCTGACAGACACCAGTGGGGGGTAAATGCTCATTTTACCGCTTGTTACATTCCTCAAGGGGTCTAGTTTCCAAAATGCCATGTGGGGGTTATTTTGCTGTTCTGGCACCATAGGGGCTTCCTAAATGCGACATGCCCCCCCGAGCAAAATTTGCTCTGAAAAAGCCAAATATGACTCCTTCTCTTCTGAGCATTGTAGTTCGCCTGTAGTGCGCTTCAGGTCAACTAATGGGGAACCTCCATACTCAGAAGAGATGGGGTTACAAATTTTGGGGGGTATTTTCTGCTATTAACCCTTGCAAAAATGTGAAATTTGGGGGGGAAACACACATTTTAGTGAAATTTTTTTTTTTTTTACGTATGCAAAAGTCGTGAAACCCCTGTGGGGTATTAAGGCTCACTTTATTCCTTATTACTTTCCTCAAGGGGTCTAGTTTCCAAAATGGTATAGCATGTGGGTATTTTTTGCTGTCCTG
Organism: Hyla sarda; assembly: GCF_029499605.1. Taxonomy (NCBI): domain Eukaryota; kingdom Metazoa; phylum Chordata; class Amphibia; order Anura; family Hylidae; genus Hyla; species Hyla sarda. The sequence continues at coordinate 279,568,016 of NC_079193.1, forward strand.
GCACCATAGGGGCTTCCTAAATGCGACATGCCCCCGAGCAAAATTTGCTCTCAAAAAGCCAAATATGACTCCTTCTCTTCTGAGCATTGTAGTTTGCCCGTAGTGCGCTTCAGGTCAACTTATGGGGTACCTCCATACTCAGAAGAGATGGGGTTACAAATTTTGGGGGGGTATTTTCTGCTATTAACCCTTGCAAAAATGTGAAATTTGGGGGGAAACACACATTTTATTGAAATTTTTTTTAACATTTTTTACATATGCAAAAGTCGTGAAACACCTGTGGGGTATTAAGGCTCACTTTTTTCTTTGTTACGTTCCTCAAGGGGTATAGTTTCCAAAATGGTATGCCATGTGGGCTTTTTTTCCTGTTCTGGCACCATAGGGGCTTCCTAAATGCAACATGCCCCCCAAAAACCATTTCAGAAAAACGTATGCTCCAAAATCCCCTTGTCGCTCCTTCCCTTCTGAGCCCTCTACTGCGCCCGCCGAACACTTTACATAGACATATGAGGTATGTGCTTACTCGAGAGCAATTGGGCTACAAATATAAGTATACATTTTTTCCTTTTACCCCTTGTAAAAATTAAAAAATTGGGTCTACAAGAACATGCGAGTGTAAAAAATTAAGATTGTGAATTTTCTCCTTCACTTTGCTGCTATTCCTGTGAAACACCTAAAGGGTTAAAACGCTGACTGAATGTCATTTTGAATACTTTGGGGGGTGCAGTTTTTATAATGGGGTCATTTGTGGGGTATTTCTAAGATGAAGACCCTTAAAATTCACTTCAAACCTGAACTGGTCCCTGAAAAATTGTGATTTTGGAAATTTTGTGAAAAATTGGAAAATTGCTGCTGAACTTTGAAGCCAAAACCCAGAAAAAGGAGATATATAGTCCTTCAGCCAATGATATACATGCCCTTGGAGACAATTTTACAAAATAATAACTCAACTGAAATCTACCAATGAGGCCACAGATAAACACATTAAGCTAAAATATATAATTTTTATTTTTAAAGATGATAAGAAAAACAATGCCTCACAATACAGTGCTCAGAAAGGTATCAAATCAGATATAGCACTAAATAATGAACACAAAACCAAGGGAGGGGGTTTAGGGTACAGGTGAAAAACCTGACCTGACCAACCCTACCTAGTCTAACCCCTTGCCCTCACTACAATAAGTGTGGACAGGGAATAGGGATAGTAGAAGTCACATATACATTAAGAATAAACAATGCAATGACTTAATATGTATATACTCTTACTCCTAATGACCTACCCGTTTCACCCTTACTTGTGGTTAAGGGTTCATCAGGGCTCAGGGGAGCAGTCAACATATCACAATAGATAGTAATCAATAAAACACTATGTACAAAAAGTAATAAAGAAACAAAAAAGTGAAGCACACGTGATACAAAAGCATAATAACCGCACAATGATACTGAGTATATGATGGTGATGAGTAGATAAATGAAAATAGATAAATCATTCCACTCAGGCCATAGTGGTAGAGATATGAATCCTTAATTGTACTATGAGTAGATGAAGAATACGTTCCTTGCCCAAAGTAAGTACTGTGAAGATAAAATCAAGAAAACCTGTCAATGTCCCATAATTTAGCAAAAATAACAAATACAGGAAAATGTATATAATAATGTGTGCCTCCAAATGTAATTAGGTATAGATAAGATAACCAAACGTCGTATCACAGATATGTCACCCAAGAAATCACTGTTTGCCAAATCCTGGGTTACTGATAATACTAGGACCTAATAAATAAATAAACCAAAAATGACTTAGGTAAGAATACCATAAGTCCATGAAAACACCAAAAACCATAAGAAAGGATAATAAGCCAGTCTTACCCATGTGTGTTGAATGATGGACTAAGAGCTGATAGCTGGTGTAGCACACAAAATGCAATGATATTAGGCCAAAAATACTGTAAAGACAAAGACATAAAAATATGTCATTGTCTAAACTATATGGACATGAGCATAAACAGTAATACTTATATAAAGAGAATGGGCAAATACAAGGTAAAGCGTACCCCCTGACCAGATGATACAATGCGCCAGAATGAATCCAGGTGGATTGTAAATAGATTAGAAACACTTCCAGAAAGCACTAAAAATAATAATAAGTAAAGCGCCATGTGACCAAAAGGTTATAGTCATAATGATATTATTACTACCCCTATAGTGCTAATAATACCCCTATAGTATGATAATATATGATGTATATATACTGCCTACCCTAATGCAGGATGCATAGATCGTCAGGCGGCCCAAGATACATAGAAAATTCGATAATGAAGGAGCCTGGTGTCACCTCCCTAATGTGGAGGCTTCAGAGGAGACGATAACTGCTACAAGAAGATAATGTAAGGGGAATATAGTTACCATAGGTAAAGGTCACATAGAGTATGTAAAACGGCGCAACCAAAGTTACACTTACCCAGTCCCTGGTGTCCCTTGTATGGACTCAGTATGCGGCGTCAACACTGAACGCCGCAAGTCTGCTTAAATAGCCGCGGGACCGGAAACGGAAGTGACAATGAATGTATCACTGCGCATGTCCAGGGTTAGTGGAACGCAATGCGCTTCAGACGGCGCGTGTGTGGTTAGACGAAATCCAAAGCGAGGCTTGGATATAATGCATGTCACCCCGCGCATGCGCCCTAACCAGACACCATGTATATCAATATACGGGACGTATTAAAAGATGAAATCTTAACTCATAGCCAAAGGATAATGTACATATATAAAATTATAAATGTACGTAAACTGGGCCAATGTGGAAATATTGATAGAGTATAATAAGTAACATCTTGGAATAATAACATAAGATAGAATAATGCAAACAATTTGAAAATAATGATAAATGTATAATTATAAATAAATGGCAGGTGGGTATAGACACTCAAACAAATCGGAAGGTGTATGACACTAGAGGTGGGAAATATTATAGTTTATACTCCATAAGAGATAGATAGAACTATGTCAAATGAAAGGACAGAAAGATAGTTGGTCATTAAGACTTTAGCCGGTATATCCAGCGTGTTTCGGCTTGTAGTAGTCTTTTGTCCAGGTCGCCGCCCCTAATGTCGGGTTTGAGAACTTCAATAACCTGGAAGGCTAAATTAAAGGGGGTGTCCACATGGTGCCTGAGCATATGAAGCGACACCGGTTTCTCCCTCTTATGTCTGATGTCACTTATGTGTTCGAGTACCCTACGTCTTACCTCCCTCATGGTCTTGCCTACATAGCTTAAGGGGCAGAGACATGTGGCCAAGTAGATAACCTTACTTGTTTTGCAGTTCGCATAATCATAGCACTTATAGGTCTTATTAGTGCTGGGGCTAAGGAATTTTTTGGAAACACGCATGTATTTACATGCCTTACAAGATCCGCATCTAAATGATTCAGATATTTTGCGGTCCAGCCAAGTTCCTGGACCTCTTGGGGGAGTGTACAAACTATGTACCAAAAAATCCCCCAGATTTTTGCCCCTCCTATATGTGATCCTAGGTATCTCTTCCACCAAGGAGCCTACTACTGGGTCTGTCTTGAGGATAGGCCAGTAGTTTGTCAAAATTTGACGTATCTCCTTAGCCGCTGCATCAAATGTGCCAATGATTCGAGTTGGAAGGTCTTTGTCCGCTGCCTTAGGTTTAGAATATAAGAGTGTAGACCTGTCCAAATGTTTCGTTTCTATGTATGCCTTTTTGAGAACCCTATTAGGGTATCCTCTATGTTGAAACCTACTGCGTAACGCCTTAGCTTCATGATGGAAGACTTGTTCCGAGGAACAGTTCCTTTTGAGCCTCAGGTACTGTCCCTTGGGGATCCCATTTCTGAGGGAAAAAGGATGGTGGCTGGACCACATAAGTAGGCTATTACCGACGGTGGGTTTCCTATGAATTTTGGTACCAATGTTGCCATTGCTACTACGTTCTAGCAGTACATCCAGGAAAACTAGGGAATCCTTGTGGATCTCAAAGGTAAATTTTAAACCCACTGGATTAGTATTCAGGGACTGCACAAAATCCTCAAATTCCACTTTGGGGCCGCTCCAGATGACCGCCACGTCATCAATATAGCGGCCCCAATAGATAATATGGTGATGGAAGCGAGAATTGCCCTCCCCAAATACAATTGCTTCCTCTCACCACCCCAGGAGCAAGTTGGCATAGGTGGGCGCCACTGGGCTGCCCATGGCAGTGCCCCTGAGCTGGTGGTAGAAGCGTGAGGCAAAAACAAAGAAATTCCTATTGAGGACAAATTCCAAAAGAGTGAGGTTAAATTGATTGTGTGCGACATGGTGGATACTGCGACTTCGCAGGTAATGTGCCACCGCACTAATCCCAAAATTGTGGGGTATTGAGCTGTATAGCGCTTCAACATCGATTGAACACAACCAATAATCTTCCTCCATGGTGATGTCCTGGATCTTGAGCAAGAGGTCCATCGTGTCTCGTAAATAGGATGGCAAGCATAAAACAAACGGGTGAAGGACCTCATCCAAGTACACCCCTATATTCTGGGTTAAGTTCCCCACTCCGGACACTATAGGTCTACACTTAAGCGGGTCCAAGCCCTTGTGGACTTTTGGTAGTCCATAGAATGTAGCAAGGCGTGGTGTATTTGGCAATAAAAAAATCATATTCACGTTCATCAATTAAGCAATCAGTTCTTGCTTGTGTCAATATTTCCTTCAGTTCTTTGAGAAAGATAGTTGTAGGGTCCCTTTCTAGAACACGATAAGTTGTCTCATCTGACAAGATGTTGGTACACATCTTCACATAGGCCTTGTGGTCTAATATAACCAAATTACCTCCCTTGTCTGAAGGTTTTATAACAATTGTACGATCAGACTGTAGTTCTTTCAGGGCATCTTGTTCAACACGGGTGAGATTGTATGTAGGTATCCTAAAATTACATAGTGTTGCTTCGATATCACTATAGACAATGTCTATAAAGACATCGATACAATCTCGATCACCCGTCGGGGCAGGTCTTGTACTCTTAAGATGACAGGTAGAGAAGGGACCCAAACCAATCTCTCTCTCTGCCTCTTCTAATAAGGATGCTAGAGTGGAAACACCCCTCAGATCATCTTGGTCAATCCCTAATTCTAGACATGACCTTTTATCATGGTGGAAGAAAAATTTCTTCCACTTTAACCTTCTACCAAAAAGGTGGAGATCCTTAATCCACCCGAATATGTCAGGTCTGTTCACAGGGACAAACGAGAGACCACGCTTCAACAACGAGATCTCAGCATCAGATAACAAATGTGAAGAAAGATTGATTATCTGGTTATCTTCAGATGTCATATTCGAGAGGGCACTTGTGTGTCCTTCATTAAAAAACCAGGAGCTGTGGAGGTAGATGCTGGACCAGATGATACAGAGGGTACAGCAGAGGATTGTGAGCCAAAGCCCTGGGCTTCTCCAGTATTTCCACGTTTCGTGGATGAACCCCGCAATTTTGATTTCTTGCCCCATCCTCTGTTGTTGCCACGATAGGCAACAACAGAGGCCCTCTGGTGTCTTCCAACTTTGAAGCCCTCTGGTGTCTTCCAAAAGTAAAAACTCGTCAATTTTATGATGCAAATATAAAGTAGACATATTGTTTATGTGAATAAAAAAAAAATATTTGGAATATCCATTTTCATTACAAGCAGAGAGCTTCAAAGTTAGAAAAATGCTAAATTTTCAAATTTTTCATCAAATTTTGGGATTTTTCACCAAGAAAGGATTCAAGTTACCAAAAAATTTTACCACTAAGTTAAAGTAGAATATGTCACGAAAAAACTATCTCGGAATCAGAATGATAACTAAAAGCATTCCAGAGTTATTAATGTTTAAAGTGACAGTGGTCAGATGTGCAAAAAATGGCCGGGTCCTAAGGTGTAAAATGGCTGGGTCCTTAAGGGGTTAAGTTGCTGCAAAGCAAGTAGCTCAAAATACAAATTGTGGATGTGCGACCATGTCTGTTTTCTCTACTTCAATTCACATCCAGGTATTTGGTTTGCTGCTAAATTGTGACCTCTTTTTTGGTGAAGTTCTCATATGTCTTAACCTTTTTTATTTTATTTTATTAAAGGATACCTTTCAATTTTAATTCCTGCTTGTTCTTAAGACAGATGTGGAGAAAAGTATTCCACGCTGGACAGTTGGGCTTTCCAGAAGGTTCCATGCACCAGTCCTATTTGTGGGGATTCGGACAGCTGCCACGGCAACCTGACCACCCAGAGGGGAATGGAGCTTTCCATGATGATGTGAAGAGTGGACATTTAAGGCTACTTTTACACAGAATTTTCACAGCAGCAGAGTCCCACTGAATTCTGTTTCTGGTGTGGAAATTCCTATTCCGGTGTCTGCACATGGACATGTTAATACTTTCTGCGGACTCTGCTTGGAATGCATTGTCGTCTATGAGACAGTGCATTTTGGTGCGGTCCTAATGCCGGCATGTCATACCGGCACCCTCAGTCTGCAGAATGTCACAGAGATTTTCCGTGCGGACATTCTGACGTCTGAATATAGTTTAACTGTTTAACTTAATTCAAAGTTATAATTCTCCCCTTTTTCCCTTGTCACAAATATATTTGTTGTATAAATCTATAGTTACCAAGTGCCATTCTTTAATAACTAATAACAGAACAATTGCAAAGAAAGTTCACAAAAACACACCATTCCAAATAAATACAAAAAATGAACATCAAGTGAGAACCTCCTTGAGTATCAAATATAATTAAAGATTGATTCCGGGAGATCATTAGGACAAATATCTTATTATTTCTTATTGCTTTTAAGTAATTGAATTCCTTTAGTAAAAGAAATCCTCATCAGTAAAAGAAAATAATGGTTATTCTAATGCTTTTATCACAACTCAACAAACTACCGTATATTAATAAATAACAAAGTGACAGAAACAAGGAAAGCCACCATTTTAACCTTTCATTCTTTGCATAAATTTGTTTTATTCTTCTGGTTACAAATCTAACAATATACTACACTACTTTGTACTACGGACATTTCACTTGTGACCACTACTGGAGTGTCAACTAGATGGATGCAGGCATGGAATGGCCTTCTTTTGAGATGGTGAATTCTCCGAAGGCCACCAGAGCCACCAATCATATTTCTGCATTTTGCTGTTTTTATGGTGGGATTTGTGTAAAGTTGCAGCAACACTGCTTTTTTGCTGCAATTTTGCACGGATCAAAAACACTGCAGGGTTTCTGTACACCAAAACTGTAACATAACCTTTACTGAGATCAAAGTCATCTGTCAAAGAAAGTCCTACAGTGTACAAAAGATAAAACAAGACTTGTGAATGACACTAATAAATGGAAGCATAGACGTGTGAGAAGTGAAGGTCAACGAGATCAGTTTGTAAGGTAGAAAGGGTTCATTATGTGAGACAGGGGTGCTTGAAGACCAGTCTATGGGGGGTAGAGGGGGGAACATGGGGTCATTCCATGAGCGAGTGGGGGCATGGAGACTAGTCTATGGGGAAAGAGGGGGCTATAGAGGCATTTTGTTAAAGAGAGGGGGAGAATAGGGGCCGGCCTCAGAGGAGACAATAAGGAACAAAGGGAGCAGTCTATGTGAGAGAGGAGGACTACGGAGACCATTCTCTGGGGGGGGGGGGGGGGGGGATGATAACTATGTACATACAATGAAAAAGGGGGTACATGTAGACATTTTTGTGGAAAAGCGAGGGTGAAGCATGAGGAGAAAGTGTATGGGAACAAAATGGTGAAGGAGACAAGGGGGAGCAATGGGAGCAGTTCATGTGAAAGGGGGACATTGGCAGCAGTCTGTAAGAAAAAAATGGATTTTATAATCTGATCCTGGCTCTGAAATTATTTAGGGAGTCTGAACTGAATTAGGACTGGGATATGGTGTCTATCTTTGGGGGTCTAGTTTGAACAATAAATACATTTTGAAGTGATTTGTAGTATGATTTTGATTTATGGGTCATACATTTTGTGGTTTTATCTGGTGCTCATTTAAAAGTTTTGTATGGTGCCTCCTGCTTTGTAGTTCCATTCCTGCTTTCATCTTTATCCTCATCATTTGGCACTGTTTCATCTAGAATATAGTATTTGGGAGAATTTGGCAGCACTGTAGGTACAGTAATTGAGAGCATACAGGGAAGCAGTAGGCACAGTATAGGTTATTGCAGCAGGATGGAAGTATTAAAGGATGGAGGTTGCATTGATGTAGAGGATGGGAATGGCTGCAGGAGTAAGGTCCAAAAAAACTGTGGGAACCCAGCCCAAAGGTACGTTCAGACGGGTGTATTATCTCCAGAATTTCTGCAGCACTGTGGATATTCCGCAGCAAATACACTGCGGAAATTCCACAGGTAGCCCGCCCGTGTGAATGTACCCTTAGAATGTATATATATGGTTGTGTAATCACTATGTAACAATTGCATCTGGCCAGGCTTTGCATGTTGCCTATGGTCAGTTAGGAGTTACAGGCCTGGGCCAATGAGCAGCCGAGGAGGGGTATTAAATTCTTATTCAACATTCTAGCTGTGCTCTTTATTTTCAATTCTATTTTAATTTTATTCATGTCTGTGTCTGTTCTGATTTGCTACTTTGGTTTTACCATGGCTTTGTAGTTTTGACCTGTTTATCTAGTTTTTAACCCTGCCCTGTCTGTCGTGTGATCTTTCTGTTCTTAGTTCGTTTCTGTTTACGGTTTGATCCTGTCTAATTTGTATCTGTTACCTTAACCTAAAGCCTGACTTATATTCAGACCTGTTTGTGTTTTGTACTCTGATATTGCATTGTTCCTGATCCATTGCTCTGCTTGCTTTGCCCCCCAACCTGGTGTGTTCTTCGTTCTGTCTTGTTTAAATTTGAACTTGTGTCCTGACTTTTAGATCTGTATGTGTTTTGTTCTCCTGACGGATCCTGATCCATTGGTACTCTTGCTTTGCCCCCAGTCTGGTGTGGTGTTTTACTGTGTTTAGTCTTGTGTGACCTTTGCATCCTGATTTGAATAGTGTCCTTAATTCGGTTACCTATTGCTCACCTTCATTTTTGGTGATCCTGACACTAAATCTTTCTGGTTCTCTGTTTGTCATTTCTCTTAAGAGTTCCATATGGCTCAAAGTGTACCTGACATTAAGAAAAACTTTTATATAAAGTAGATATTACCATTATATGTATATTTGTAATATACATTAATTTAAAAATTTGCATATTTTTGGGTGGAAAAATGCTGTCCCTGCAGCTATTGCCTGTGTGTCTCTGTAAGGTGTTCAAATACAGGAAGTGAGGATAGAACAAGAAGGGGTCTGTGCAGGCTCCTGGCTTGTCAATCATCCTGATGTGTGAGCTGAGGGTGTGTCACAGAGCCTCACTGCACAGAGCCCTGCTTGTCCTCAGTGTACAGAGTCCTGCTTGTCCTCAGTGCACAGAGCCCTTTTTGTCCTCAGTGTACAGAGCCCTGCTTTTCCTCAGTGTACAGAGCCCTTCTTGTCCTCAGGGTACAGAGCCCTGCTTGTCCTCAGTGTATAGAGCCCTGCTTGTCCTCAGTGTACAGAGCCCTGCTTGTCCTCAGTGCACAGAGCCCTGCTTGTCCTCAGTGTACAGAGCCCTGCTTGTCCTCAGTGTACAGAGCCCTGCTTGTCCTCAGTGTACAGAGCCCTGCTTGTCCTCAGTGTACAGAGCCCTGCTTGTCCTCAGTGCACAGAGCCCTGCTTGTTCTCACTAAACAGGGCCCTGCTTGTCCTCAGTGTACAGAGCCCTGCTTGTCCTCAGTGTACAGAGCCCTGCTTGTTCTCAGTGTACAGAGTCCTGCTTGTCCTAAGTGCATGGAGCCTCAGTGTAAAGAGCCCTGTTTGTCCTCAGTGTACAGAGCCCTGCTTTTCCACCAACACTTCCTGTATTTGGTCTCCTCACAGAGAGACACAGGCAACAGCAGGGATAAAAATAAACAAATTGCTTTAACCAATGTATATTACAAATACACATATAATGTTATTTTCTACATTATATAAAAAGTTTTTGTTAATTACGGGTACACTTTAGGTCCTGAGGCTTTAAGTCAGCACTCTATATTCCTGCTATCATATCTTTCTGATATCTGATTGTTACTAATTTTCATTCCTGCTCTTATATATTATCATGGTTCCTTGTCTGTTTGTTCTAGCTTGTTAACCCTTCATACCCTGACCTGTTTCCCTGATCTTCATACACTTCTGTTCATTATTTTGACTTGTGTCATTGCAGCACCTGTGCCCACGTGTGAATCCGCTGTGTAAAGTAATATGCAAGTAGGCACAGAAAGGGGTCCTGGGTGAGCTCAGAGCCGCACTGTTCCCTGCCCTATGTGACACAGTAACTGTTAGTATATGTTACATGAAAAAATACATCTTATAGGAAGAAACCAGGAAAATTCTTCCCAGTGTAAATTTTGGGAAAGTTTGGCCCTCATTTACTTTGAGTGTTGTGTAGGTTTCTTTGTGGGTTTTAATTCCCTACAATTTATTTTCCACTGTGTTTACTAAGGTTTCCCTACATTTTTCCACTTTCCCTACACTTTTCTTTTTTTTCCACATGCTCTGATCTGTAGGGTTTTCCTCAGCTCAAATCCACCAAATTTTATGTGGAAACCTTAGTAAATATGTTGGGTTTTTGTGAAAATGTCAGGAACATGCCCCTTTTGGAGACCACGCTCCCATTTTCCCATCGACCACGCCCCTTTTTCAGATTTTCTTCGCAAAATGGAGAGTTAGTCAGGTTTTTTCAATTCTGGCGCAAATTCTGGCACAAAATCTGGTGCAAACAGAATTTCTGGCGCAATGCGACAGAAACTAGCGCAATGCGACAGAATCTGGCGCACAACCCGACAAAACACGTCGGGTTTGCAATAGTAAATGAGGGCCATTGTCTTGCTTACCTTACCATTTACAACACTCAGACTGACCACAATACAATGGTGTGGCTACAGGAGCAGGGGCTACTATGACAACTATGTTAACTAAAAACAGAAAAGTTATATTTAAATGTACACTAAAAGTGGACTTTCAGAGTCAATGTTATTTGTGGACCATAAGAACCCCAGTCCATTGTCTACATGAGAGCTCAGTCTATATTAACCATTTGTAATCCAGAGTTTGAATAAATTTCCTTATTAAAAAAAACCTTCCTTTATTCACCCATGTTCCAGAAGCCAGCAACATTTCATTTCAACATTAGGATCTTTCTCAAAAAAAAAATTGACAGATAAATAAATAGACAGAGAGATAGATAAAACAATACAATTTGTATTTAGTGATTTACATTTATTACAAATATTTAACAAATAATTAAAGGCACTGCCCTTCTCATCATTGTATAGTAAAAGCACAATTGCCAATAATTACAGCCATAAAGGAAAACAGCAGCGTTAAAATAATTATCCCCTATTCACAGGATAGGGGTTAAATGATCGCGGGGGGTCTGATCGCTGAGACCCCCCCCCCCCCACAATTTCCTGAACGGGGCCCCGCATTAGCGCTCAGTCAGAGCACCTAATGCGCAAAGCATCGACATAGAGAGGTTGACGGTATGCCCCCTCCATGCCCCATCACCATACAGTTCTATGGGAGAGGTGGGGAGTCATGCACGCTGTCTCACCGCCTCTCCCATAGAACTAAATGAAGGAGGCGTGTCGGCAACGTGATGCTGCGGCCAGCAAGCCTCCTGCATGAGAGAGCCACATCATAGCCTTGGCCCCGTGTAGGAGGTCGCGAGGAGTCCCAGCATCCTGACCCCCCGCGATCAAACACTTATCCCCTGTCCTGCAGATATTGGATAAGTTGTCTTCGGACACAGGCGGCCTTTAAGCTGGGTAGATGGGTCTATATCTGGAAACTGCAGGGTTTGTGAGCAGGGAGTAAATTAAACAAATGAGCAGATAGGAAAGACATCTATAAGTGGATGCACTACCTGCTTAATAGCACAAAGGAAATCTAGCTACTGAGACCCCCAGTTATCATATTCACTGATCACCCATAATATCTAAATCACCTGCCTAATACTGTGAAGTGCCGCCCCCCCCCCCCCCACACACACACACACGCTTTTTCCACCGAAACAGCTTTGACCCATCGATCGAGGCATAGACTCCATAAGAGCTTGCATTTGTTTATTCTGCCCATTCCACACATGTTCAATTAGATCGAGGGAGTTTTAAAGGGGTATTCCGTCCAAATACATCTTGTCCCCTATCCACGATCTCTATGGATCTGCCAGCTGCTTCTCCAGTCTCGGAAACTTTTGTGTTTCCAGGACTGGAGACGTGACATCATGTCACACCCCCTCCATTCATGTCTATGAGAGGGGGCGTGATGGACAACATCCTTTGGATAGGGGATAAGATGTATTTGGCCAGAATACCCCTTTAAGGCCAAGATCAATACCTTGACCTCTTTCACATGTTTCTCAAGCATCATTTGTGAACAATTTTTGCAGTGTGGCCACAAAGGTGTAGTATCCTGCTTCCCGAGGTCACTGCCATTAGATAAATCTGTTTGCATGGAGAGGTCTACTTGGTCTCCAATATGTTTAAGTATGTTGTATGTGTCATAATAACATCCCCATGAATTCCAGAATGGTTTCCGTGATAAACATTGCCCATGGCATCACATTTTTTCACCAGCTTGCCTTCTTTTTCTAGTGCATCCTGGTATTCTTTAAATACCAATATGGCAAAACCATTTTTAGACTGCAGGTAGAAAAGCGTAATAAAGACTAAGAGCTTTCATATTTCCATTTAGTTTTTCTTTTTTATTCTTTGTTTTCTTTGTATCAAAAATTGCATAAAAAGCTCATGCTAAATTTGCACCTAATTGCAAAAGTCAATCATTTAGAACCTGACATGCATCTGAATGTTTGGCCATAATGTCTTTATTACGCTTATATACCTACAGTTCGAGGATACTTTCTCACTTCTGCTATGCTCAAACCTGCTAAGGGTCCATTAAGCTCTGTTTTTTTCTGTGCTCAACGGACCCTGAACGGGTCAAAGCACAACAGGCACCAACGGGTCCCAACGGACTTTGCATAGGGTCCATCAAGTGTCTTGCATGAAGAGGTCTACAGATGTTAAGGATCCGGCTTGCAGTCGGCCTTTTATTACATCCAACACTGCTTGATGGATAGAGGTCAGGTCAAACTGTATCTGTATGATCTTTGCTTTGTGCTCTGGGGCACAGTCATGCTGAAACAGAATAGGGCCTTCTCAAAACGGTTCTAAAAAAGTTGGAAGCATAAAATTGTCTAAAATGATTTAGTATGCTTTAACATAAGGATTTCCCTTCACTGGAAATAAGGGGCCTAGCTCAAACCCTAAGAAATAGCCCCATGACATTGTCTCTTATGGACTAGATAGTTCGACCACATGATCATTAAAGTGGGTTAAGGGCTTACGATCTAAATACAAGAGGACTCTACAGACTGTGAAAACGAATGCATGGCATTCTACACTCATTACCCCCAGATCCAGATCCTATACATGCGCATGTTATCTATATGCCAATACATAATTTCAGGAATCAATAGCCCCAATTGATTAGAGACGTCCAGTATTTAAATAGTCGTAATATATTAAAGACAAGGGTTTCCTTCCTCAGAATTTCTTTGACTTTCTGGGAAAACCTAATTATACTAGAATGAGGTTAGGTATAATTAACCCATATTTCCAATGTCAGCCAATGGAAGGTCAAATAAAGGGAAATAAAGAGCCAGGTTGTAGGCTTCATAGCTGATAGGACACTGAGGAGACAAGGTAATGACTGTGGTTGTTATTGACATTCAGGTTATAGGTTGTTTGTTAACACGAAGGAAAAAGAAGCATTTGAGAGAGCAGAGGAAAGGCCTGGTAAACGTAGACATAATCTTCATGATTCTCTTGTAGACGTCGTGAACCATTATAATCTTGTGTAAATGTATGTAAAAAATCAACAAGGAAATTATTATGTATCAATGACCAGGATCTCTGTATTGGCCAAATCCATGTATTTGCAAGTGGCATAAAAAAAAATTAAAAAGAAATAAATAAAGATAAATGTAAATCTACTTGGCACCACAGCATGTGATGCTGGTATATTCTGAGGAGGAGTAGAATTGGTTTTATTGATATTAGTAAATATTAGATTAACATACTAAATGTATTAAGCTGTCTTATAGTAGGGTTCCTTGCCCCAATCAGGGCTCATCTTTCATTTTACCAAAGCAATATGAGAAATAAAAGCTAAACTGTGATTTGTTGTTAGGGACAACAAAGATAATTTTACTCTATGGAGATTCTGCACAGAATTTTCTTGTTTCTGCTTGCAGCTGCCTCCCATTGGTCTCACAGTTCACACAGTAGAGGTTCCGTGATCCAAGTTTCGATGAGGAATTGGTTTTCGGCGAAAGACTAAACATGTTGAATTTGCTGGCGGAATCCGCCGGAGACAGTGGGACGGTGCATATATTTGCAGCACATTGCTGCAGACTTAAGCGCCAATTCTAGACAATTTTAGAACAGCGTGGAACAGACTCTTGGGCTATTTTCACAAGTCGGAATTTCCGAGTGGAATTTCACGGAAATATTCCACTTGGAATTTCCACTGCAGCAGAGTCCTATTGATTTCAAAGGGATTCTGCTGCAAAGTGCACATGGTGGAGTTTGCATGGAAGGTTATCGCTTCTGTGGCGCATTTCCAAGCAGTCCGGGCACTTACCAGAACATGGAAATGTATGAAATGTCCGCCCGTGTTTTACGAGCGGACATTCCCCATATTTTATGCCGTGTAAATATAGCCTAAGACAGATAAATCTTCCTCAATTGGGGGTCCTGTTTTGATATAGTGAGAGATCTATAACCCCTGGCTGGGGGAGCAAAGCAAAAGCCACCAGAGACCACCCCAGTGACTCGGACCCCTGTTTCTGCTGCTTTTATAAGTCCTTAGAATCATACACCATTGGAATAAGGAAGCATGAAGATGTAGACCCCTTTTAAAGATGTAGACACCTTTGATTTTTTTTTTTTATCAACTGGTGCCAGAAAGTTAAAAAGATTTGTAAATTACTTCTATTTAAAAATCTTAGGTAAAAGGAGATCCAAGAAAAGGCGATGAATTGCGCTGCCACAAGAAGTATGTATAAGGTAAGTTTATTGCACACAAAGGATCCATGCAACGCGTTTCAAAGCCACTTCGGCTTTTTTGTCAGGTGTAGTCACACGTTAAACAAAATCCAGTACACCTTCACATCAGTATATACTTCACTTAAGGCAACACAATTATATATCAGATCAAAAACATATATATATATATATATATATATATATATATATATATATATATATATAGCCACAGGAAAATTACACATAATGATACTCAAAAAACAACAAAATGTAAGCATATATACCGATGTTCTAAAAATCTGTCTTTTCAATAACATCATTCAGACCAGCAGGGATAATGTGTTGAGATTAAATATCCAAAAAGATTCCCAATTATTAATCTTTGGAATCTGTTAGGCCTTCTTTTGGGATTGTTTTGATCGCTATACGAACAAACCTTTAGCCACCCCATCGTGCATCAAAGCAATTGTCACGATGCCGGCTGGCAGGTAGTGGATCCTCTGTGCCAGAGAGGGATTGGCGTGGACCGTGCTAGTGGACCGGTTCTAAGCCACTACTGGTTTTCACCAGAGCCCGCCGCAAAGCGGGATGGTCTTGCTGCGGCGGTAGTGACCAGGTCGTATCCACTAGCAACGGCTCACCTCTCTGGCTGCTGAAGATAGGCGCGGTACAAGGGAGTAGGCAGAAGCAAGGTCGGACGTAGCAGAAGGTCGGGGCAGGCAGCAAGGATCGTAGTCAGGGGCAACGGCAGAAGGTCTGGAACACAGGCTAGGAACACACAAGGAACGCTTTCACTGGCACAATGGCAACAAGATCCGGCAAGGGAGTGCAGGGGAAGTGAGGTGATATAGGGAAGTGCACAGGTGAACACACTAATTGGAACCACTGCGCCAATCAGCGGCGCAGTGGCCCTTTAAATCGCAGAGACCCGGCGCGCGCGCGCCCTAGGGAGCGGGGCCGCGCGCGCCGGGACAGGACAGACGGGGAGCGAGTCAGGTACGGGAGCCGGGGTGCGCATCGCGAGCGGGCGCTACCCGCATCGCGAATCGCATCCCGGCTGACAGCGGAATCGCAGCGCCCCGGGTCAGAGGATGTGACCGGAGCGCTGCAGCGGGGAGAGGGAAGCGAGCGCTCCGGGGAGGAGCGGGGACCCGGAGCGCTCGGCGTAACAGTACCCCCCCCCTTGGGTCTCCCCCTCTTCTTAGAGCCTGAGAACCTGAGGAGCAGACTTTTGTCTAGGATGTTGTCCTCAGGTTCCCAGGATCTCTCTTCAGGACCACAACCCTCCCAGTCCACTAAAAAAAAAGTTTTCCCTCTGACCTTTTTGGAAGCTAAAATTTCTTTGACAGAGAAGATGTCCGAGGAGCCGGAAACAGGAGTGGGAGGAACAGATTTGGGAGAAAAACGGTTGAGGATGAGTGGTTTGAGAAGAGAGACGTGAAAGGCATTAGGGATACGAAGAGAAGGAGGAAGAAGAAGTTTATAAGAGACAGGATTGATTTGACACAAAATTTTGAAAGGACCAAGATAGCGTGGTCCCAACTTGTAGCTAGGGACACGGAAGCGGACATATTTAGCGGAGAGCCATACCTTGTCTCCAGGGGAAAAAACGGGAGGAGCTCTTCTTTTCTTATCCGCGAACCTCTTCATGCGTGAAGAAGCCTGTAAGAGAGAATTTTGGGTCTCTCTCCATATAATGGAAAGGTCACGAGAAATTTCATCCACAGCGGGCAGACCAGAGGGCAAGGGGGTAGGGAGGGGGGAAGAGGGTGACGGCCGTACACCACGAAAAATGGGGATTTGGAGGAAGATTCAGAGACCCTGAAGTTATACGAGAATTCGGCCCATGGAAGGAGATCTGCCCAGTCATCCTGGCGGGAGGAAACAAAATGTCGCAAATAATCACCCAAGATCTGGTTAATTCTTTCTACTTGTCCATTGGACTGGGGATGATATGCAGAAGAAAAATTTAATTTAATCTTGAGTTGTTTACAGAGAGCCCTCCAGAATTTAGACACGAATTGGACACCTCTATCCGAGACAATCTGCGTAGGCAACCCGTGAAGACGAAAAATGTGTACAAAAAATTGTTTAGCCAACTGAGGCGCAGAAGGAAGACCAGGAAGAGGGATGAAATGTGCCATTTTGGAGAATCGATCAACGACCACCCAAATAACAGTGTTGCCACGGGAAGGGGGTAAATCAGTAATAAAATCCATACCAATCAGAGACCAAGGCTGTTCGGGGACAGGCAGAGGATGAAGAAAACCAGCGGGCTTCTGGCGAGGAGTCTTATCCCGGGCACAGATAGTGCAGGCTTGGACAAAGTCCCCAACATCCGTCTCCAGAGTCGGCCACCAATAGAAGCGGGAGATGAGTTGCACAGATTTCTTGATGCCCGCATGACCAGCGAGATGGGAGGAGTGACCCCATTTGAGGATTCCGAGGCGTTGGCGTGGAGAAACAAAGGTCTTTCCTGGAGGAGTCTGCCTGATGGAGGCAGGAGAAGTGGAGATCAGGCAGTCAGGTGGAATGATGTGTTGCGGAGAGAGTTCAACTTCTGAGGTATCCGAGGAACGAGAGAGAGCATCGGCCCTAATGTTCTTATCGGCAGGACGAAAGTGAATCTCAAAATTAAATCGGGCAAAGAACAGAGACCACCGGGCCTGGCGAGGATTCAGCCGTTGGGCAGACTGGAGGTAGGAGAGGTTCTTGTGGTCGGTGTAGATAATAACAGGAAAACTTGATCCCTCCAGCAGATGCCTCCATTCCTCAAGTGCTAATTTAATGGCTAGAAGCTCTCGATCCCCGATGGAGTAGTTCCTCTCCGCTGGAGAGAAGGTCCTAGAGAAAAAACCACAAGTGACAGCATGCCCGGAAGAATTTTTTTGTAGAAGAACAGCTCCAGCTCCCACTGAGGAGGCATCAACCTCCAATAGGAAGGGTTTGGAAGGGTCAGGTCTGGAGAGCACGGGAGCCGAAGAAAAGGCAGACTTGAGTCGTTTAAAGGCGTCTTCTGCTTGAGGAGGCCAGGACTTGGGATCAGCATTTTTTTTGGTTAAAGCCACGATAGGAGCCACAATGGTAGAAAAATGTGGAATAAATTGCCTGTAATAATTGGCGAACCCCAAAAAGCGTTGGATAGCACGGAGTCCGGAGGGGCGTGGCCAATCTAAGACGGCAGAGAGTTTGTCTGGATCCATCTGTAGTCCCTGGCCAGAGACCAAATATCCTAGAAAAGGAAGAGATTGGCATTCAAACAGACATTTCTCAATTTTGGCATAGAGTTGATTGTCACGAAGTCTCTGAAGAACCATACGGACATGCTGGCGGTGTTCTTCTAGATTGGCAGAAAAAATTAGGATATCGTCCAGATATACAACAACACAGGAGTATAACAGATCACGAAAAATTTCATTGACAAAGTCTTGGAAGACGGCAGGGGCGTTGCACAGGCCAAAGGGCATGACCAGATACTCAAAGTGTCCATCTCTGGTGTTAAATGCCGTTTTCCACTCATCCCCCTCTCTGATGCGGATGAGGTTATAGGCGCCTCTTAAGTCCAATTTAGTAAAGATGTGGGCACCTTGGAGGCGATCAAAGAGTTCAGAGATGAGGGGTAAGGGGTAGCGGTTCTTAACCGTGATTTTATTAAGACCGCGGTAGTCAATGCAAGGACGTAGGGAGCCATCTTTTTTGGACACAAAGAAAAATCCGGCTCCGGCAGGAGAGGAGGATTTACGGATAAAGCCCTTTTTTAGATTCTCCTGGACGTATTCAGACATGGCAAGAGTCTCTGGGGCAGAGAGAGGATAAATTCTGCCCCGGGGTGGAGTAGTGCCCGGGAGGAGGTCGATAGGACAATCATAAGGCCTGTGAGGAGGTAGAGTCTCAGCTTGTTTTTTGCAGAAAACATCCGCGAAGTCCATATAGGCCTTAGGGAGGCCGGTTACTGGAGGAACCACAGAGTTACGGCAAGGGTTACTGGGAACCGGTTTTAGACAGTTCTTGGAACAAGCGGACCCCCAACTCTTGATCTCCCCAGTGGACCAATCCAGGGTTGGGGAATGAAGTTGAAGCCAGGGAAGTCCAAGGAGAATTTCCGAGGTGCAATTGGGGAGGACCAAATGTTCAATCCTCTCGTGATGAGATCCGATGCTCATAAGAAGGGGCTCCGTGCGGAAACGTATGGTACAGTCCAATCTTTCATTATTTACACAATTGATGTAGAGGGGTCTGGCGAGACTGGTCACTGGGATGTTGAACCTGTTGACGAGAGAGGCCAAAATAAAATTTCCTGCAGATCCAGAGTCCAAGAAGGCCACAGCAGGGAAGGAGAAGGCAGAGGCAGACATCCGCACAGGCACTGTAAGACGTGGAGAAGCAGAGTAGACATCAAGGACTGTCTCACCTTTGTGCGGAGTCAGCGTACGTCTTTCCAGGCGGGGAGGACGGATAGGACAATCCCTCAGGAAGTGTTCGGTACTAGCACAGTACAGGCAGAGGTTCTCCATACGGCGTCGTGTCCTCTCTTGAGGTGTCAGGCGAGACCGGTCGACCTGCATAGCCTCCACGGCGGAAGGCACAGGAACAGATTGCAGGGGACCAGAGGAGAGAGGAGCCGAGGAGAAGAAACGCCTCGTGCGAACAGAGTCCATATCTTGGCGGAGTTCCTGACGCCTTTCGGAAAAACGCATGTCAATGCGAGTGGCTAGGTGAATAAGTTCATGTAGATTAGCAGGAATTTCTCGTGCGGCCAGAACATCTTTAATGTTGCTGGATAGGCCTTTTTTGAAGGTCGCGCAGAGGGCCTCATTATTCCAGGACAATTCTGAAGCAAGAGTACGGAATTGTACGGCATACTCGCCAACGGAAGAATTACCCTGGACCAGGTTCAACAGGGCAGTCTCAGCAGAAGAGGCTCGGGCAGGTTCCTCAAAGACACTTCGGATTTCCGAGAAGAAGGAGTGTACAGAGGCAGTGACGGGGTCATTGCGGTCCCAGAGCGGTGTGGCCCATGACAGGGCTTTTCCGGACAGAAGGCTGACTACGAAAGCCACCTTAGACCTTTCAGTGGGAAACAGGTCCGACATCATCTCCAGATGCAGGGAACATTGGGAAAGAAAGCCACGGCAAAACTTAGAGTCCCCATCAAATTTATCCGGCAAGGATAGGCGTAGCCCAGGAGCGGCCACTCGCTGCGGAGGAGGTGCAGGAGCTGGCGGAGGAGATGACTGCTGAAGCTGTGGTAGTAACTGTTGTAGCATAACGGTCAGTTGAGACAGCTGTTGGCCTTGTTGCGCTATCTGTTGTGACTGCTGGGCGACCACCGTGGTGAGGTCAGCGACAACTGGCAGAGGAACTTCAGCGGGATCCATGGCCGGATCTACTGTCACGATGCCGGCTGGCAGGTAGTGGATCCTCTGTGCCAGAGAGGGATTGGCGTGGACCGTGCTAGTGGACCGGTTCTAAGCCACTACTGGTTTTCACCAGAGCCCGCCGCAAAGCGGGATGGTCTTGCTGCGGCGGTAGTGACCAGGTCGTATCCACTAGCAACGGCTCACCTCTCTGGCTGCTGAAGATAGGCGCTGTACAAGGGAGTAGGCAGAAGCAAGGTCGGACGTAGCAGAAGGTCGGGGCAGGCAGCAAGGATCGTAGTCAGGGGCAACGGCAGAAGGTCTGGAACACAGGCTAGGAACACACAAGGAACGCTTTCACTGGCACAATGGCAACAAGATCCGGCAAGGGAGTGCAGGGGAAGTGAGGTGATATAGGGAAGTGCACAGGTGAACACACTAATTGGAACCACTGCGCCAATCAGCGGCGCAGTGGCCCTTTAAATCGCAGAGACCCGGCGCGCGCGCCCCCTAGGGAGCGGGGCCGCGCGCGCCGGGACAGGACAGACGGGGAGCGAGTCAGGTACGGGAGCCGGGGTGCGCATCGCGAGCGGGCGCTACCCGCATCGCGAATCGCATCCCGGCTGACAGCGGAATCGCAGCGCCCCGGGTCAGAGGATGTGACCGGAGCGCTGCAGCGGGGAGAGGGAAGCGAGCGCTCCGGGGAGGAGCGGGGACCCGGAGCGCTCGGCGTAACAGCAATATGCTGGGACACGCTATGCTGCGTTTGAATCGTGTGGCCAATATATTGCAGACCACAGGTACATGCTAATAGATAGACCAAATAGGTAGAAGAACAATTGTTCACTTCTCTAAGGGCAAAAGATTCACCCGTAGAGAAGGATATCACCTTTCTCGAATTGCACTGAGGAACCCATTTACAACACAAACATCTAGAGACATAACATTACAGTAGGTTCCTACTTTTTCCGTATTCACCACTGTATTTTTTTTCTTTTTCTCTTTTAAGACGACTGGGAGCAAGGTAATTCCTCAAACTTTTTAGCCTTCTAGTACTCACTCGACTATCAGCTGCTGTATTCTACAGAGGAAGTTCTTATCTTTTTGAATTTGTTTTCAGTCTGACCATAATGCTCTCCGCTGACACGTCTGTCCATACCACTATCCAGAGTATTATTATTAAAGTATAAAACTAAAAGAAAAAAAAAGTATAAAAAAATTTGAAAAATCCCCTCCCCCAATAAAAATGTAAATTGTCCCTTTTTTCCCATTTTACCTCCAAAAAGTGTAAAAAAATTAATAAACATATTTGGTATCGCCGTGTGCATAAATATTAGAACCATTAAAATATAATGTTCATGATCCTGTACGATGAACAGCGTGAACATAAAAAAAACAATATCCAAAATTGCTGTTTTTTTTGTAACATTTTATTACAAATAAATTGATAAAAATGTATTAAAAGTTTTATATACGCAATTGTGGTATCAATAAAAAGAAAAGATCAAAAAATGAGTCCTCATACCATAAACAGAAAAATTAAAAAGTTATAGGTCAGCAAAATAGAGGGATTTTAAATGTACTAATTTGGTTAAAAAGTTTGCGATTTTATTTAAAGCAGTACAATAATAGCAAAGTATGTTTCACGTATTGACCCACAGAATAAAGAACACATGTCATTTTTACCGTAAATTTTACAGCGTTAAAACGAAATCTTCCAAAATTTGCAGTATTGCAGTTTTCTTTTCAATTTCCCCACACAAATAGTATATTTTTGGTTGCGCCGTACATTTTATGGTAAAATGAGTGATATCATTGCAAAGGACAACTGGTTGCACAAATAACAAGCCCTCATATGGGTCTGTGGATGAAAATATAAAAGAGTTATGATTTTTAGAAGGGAGTCCTTAAAGAGTAGTTATCATTAACTAAACTTTCCCTAATCCCCCTCCCCATCTGTCCCTGACACTAACTACCTCTATACCTGTATTTATTTTTATGTAAAACCCCATTTAATTACCTTTCTAATAGCATCTTCGGTAGCTCAGTGTTGAGCTGCTTGCGAGGGCGTCTTCCTGCACTGAGAAGAGGGAGATGCAGGGGGCGGGGATATTTAACTTACCCGCACCATGCGCACGAGCTGCACTGAGAAGAGGGAGATGCAGGGGGCGGGGATATTTAAATTACGTGTGCCGCGTGAACAAGCTGCACTGATGAGAGGGAGATGCAGGGGGCAGGGATATTTAAATTACGCGCGCTGCGTGCACGAGCACTGTGTATATGAAACAGAGCATATGAGCACTGTGTATATGAGGCAGAGAGCGAGCTGAGGACGCGCATTTCGGACCACGCTGGACCATGCTGCCCGGCCAGCAGTGGTCCGAACGTGCCCAACGTGAGGCAGGGGGGGGGGGGGGAAGGATTCCTGGACCATGTAGGGTGACACCTAGTGGCCAGGATTTCAAATGTAAAATAAAGTGTGAAAGATAGATTTTTTTTTAATGACCTATATTAGTAAGATTTTTATTTAGGCTTAGTCTATTGAATAAAAAAAAATATATAAAAATTATTAATAAAATAATTATTAGTAGCCATTAAAGGCCATAATGGGCTGAGTTCTTAAGGGGATAAAGTGCCTATATGTAGCATTTTCCAGTAGCGATCATAGGATTTGATCTATACTCTTACAAGCAATCCTCCTCCTAATACATAGTGTTGGGCGCGAATATTTGCATTTCGAATTTTTATCGCGAATATCACAAATTTGCAAATATTGCAAGTATATTCGCTTTATATTCAAAATTACGAATATTCCCTTTTTTCTGCATATGCACATATTAGTATATGTCAATATTCGCATATTCCTGCTTTTCACTTGTGGCCCAATTAGAATGATGCAAATACACTTGTCAGAGGTTATCAACAACATCCCTAGCAACCAATAGTAAAGTTGCCACCCCCTCACGGTTTTCTTCCTCGAATATGCAAATATAACGAATATGTGAAATTCGCAAATAAAGGACAAATATCCGTCTATATATTCGCGAAGTATCGCTAATTCGAATATGGGCAATGACGCTCATCACTACTAAGACAGTGCTTTCCAAACAATGTGTTTCCAGCTCGTGCAAAACTACAACTTCCAGCATGCCCAGACAGCCAAAGGCTGTCCGGGAATGCTGGGAGTTGTAGTTTTGCAACAGCTGTAGACAGAATATTTGGAAAACACTGTCTAAAATGCAAGGCCAGTAAAATAGTAAGCACTGAAAAAAAGACCCCACTAAGAGATGGATGAGTGCGCCATCAATGAAAAAGAGCGCCATCACCTGACCCCTCTCATGTAAATTGCTGGTAGAATTAACTTATCAGAAAAGGCTATTCCAGCAAACGTTTTGAGAATTCCTTAAAGGGGTTATCCAAGAAAAAACTTTTTTTTTCTATATCAACTGGCTCCAGAAAGTTGAACAGATTTGTAAATTACTTCTATTAAAAAATGTTAATCCTTTCAGTACTTATGAGCTGATGAAGTTGAGTTGTTCTTTTCTGTCTAAGTGCTCTCTGATGACACGTGTCTCAGGAACTGTCCAGTTTAGAAGCAAATCCCCATAGCAAACCTCTTCTAAACTGGGCGTTTCCCGAGACAAGCAGAGATGTCAGCAGAGAGCACTGTTGCCAGACAGAAAACAACAACTCAACTTCAGCAGCTGATAATTATTGAAAGGATTAAGATTTTTTAATTGAATTAATTTACAAATCTGTTTAACTTTCTGGAGCCAGTTGATATAAAAAAAAAAGTTTTTTCCTGGAATACCCCTTTAAAATCAATTTGAACTTCAGTGACTGACCTGCATGTGTTTTGCTCATTTGGACTGGCTTTACATTGCAATGTCCTATGTTATCTATTTCTGATAGAAAAGTGTATAAGACATCGATACATCCTGTATGCATTAACAGGCATATGATAAAAATAAAGTCTTATTGCGCCGTCTTAGCACTAGCACAAAATCTCAAGTGTCTGGAGAGCAGATGTGCGGCTGAGTAGAAGACACAAAGCATATGTTTCTAGGCAGTTATTTGTTAACTGGTGATAAACAGTGCAAGATTCTCCGGATTGTCTAGATCACACTTGGGAATATACAGCTTATCTGCCGAACTCTGCAGCATCACTTATTAATACACCGCTGCTGTCTGAGAGCCCATGTAATGAACATATGTGCTACATGACGGCCACATATCACGTGCAAACTACTGTACAGTATGGAGATAACCTGATACAGGAAATTCATGTAAAAGGACTGTCCTGTATCCAATGAGCTGAATAGGAAGAAGACAGGGCCTAAAATCATATGATAACCATGTTTGCTGTGTATTTTGCTGCTTATTTGTGTATTTTCCTACCCATTGAAGTCAATGGGTAGCAAAATCAGCTGCAGAAAATACGCAGAAAAATAAGGTACGTGTGACCCTAACCTTAGAGTGCTAACAAACATCATGCAGATGGTCCCCTGAGCCTGGGCCCCCGGTATTGTAAGATACAGTAAGGCTGGGTTCACACTACGTTTTCTGCAATACGGGAGCGTATACGGCTGGGGTGAGCGAAAACTGGGCACTCCCATGTCCCAGACGTATCCGGCCCATATGTAATGCATTTCAATGAGCCGACCTGAGTCAACTGCTGACTCTGGTCGGCTCATTTTTGCCCTGTATAAGGTCTTCCCACCAGACCTAATGTGAGCAAGAAGAATGGTAAGATACAGAACTTTATAGAGCTCTGCATTTTTTTTAAGGGTGGGAGGGGTGTTAGGAGTAGTTAGGGAACATAGCATGAGTTAGTTTAGAACAGTTTATTTGGTGAAAGGTACTCTTTAAAAATTACCTGTCATATCCCACCTAAAAAATATATATATGTTACTCATTACCTAAACCTGATCATGTTCATATAGTGTTTGTGTCTAGCACCTATATTTATTTCACAAATACCTTCTATCTGTTGCTCACTTGGTTTGTTCTGTGCTTTGGAGGGGAGTGTCCTCCCTCTGCATAATTCATCTTCCTCCCTAAGTCTGATGTGCTGTGCTGGATCTCATTATCCAGTCACTGCAGGGTTCTCTGTAACTCCCTCTCTGTTTTCATGCTGCAGTCTGATAGGACAGGAGTGAGCACCGAGGAGTGCTAGTTACACCCTCACTTACTGAACTTGACACCCTCACTTACTGAAAATGACTGTGATTTAGCTAGGAAAACGATGATACTGCAGCCACTTGAGATTATGTTTTGGATTGTATGGGGACCCATAGTGGTCTTTTTTTTAGAAGCCCTGCTTTCTATAAAAAAGGGGGAAAAAATATTATGAAGTATATTAGAAAGGTTAATATTTTCACCAAGATATGCAACATTTAAAAGGTTTTTTTTAATCTGACAGCGTCCATCTTAAATTGCACTTTTGGGGAAGTTGAGATCACTGTAGCATTGTGTGTAATTTTAGAGTTGCCTATATACTTAAAGGGTACCTCTCATCAAAAAAACTTTTGATACATTATAGATTAATGTATGCAGAATAACTTCACAATTGCATGTTATTAAAAAAATATGCTTCTTTCTATTTAATTTTCCACTTTGAAGAAATGACCACTAGGGGTCTCCCTACCAGTCCTGGCAGCAAGCATTTCAGACTCATGCTGGAGTCCTAAACACTACGAGCTGCCAGTCTGCTTTGTTCACAAAGGAGAACCCTCAGAGCTGCCAGCCTGCTTTGTTCACAGCCTGTTTGGCTGTGAACAAAGCAGGCTGGCAGCTCTGAGTGTTTAGGACTCCAGCATGAGTCAGAAATGCTTGCTGACAGGACTGATCGGGAAAAATACAATAGAAAGAAGCATATTTTTCATTAACATGCTATTGGAAAGTTATTCAACATTCATTAATCTAAAATAAATCAAAAGTTTATTTGATGAGAGGTACCCTTTAAAAGTATTTCAGATTAAAACATTCACTAGGGAATTGTTACTCAAGAATTTCCTTTATTAGGCTATGTTCACACACTGTAAAATTAACAAACAAAAAATAGTCTGTAAAATAGTTATAAAAAGCTTTTTTTTTATCCTGTAATTGTTTCTACTAAAGTCTTTGTAAAAGCGGCCATCACCAACTGGGGGAAATTTAACAAACCCTGCGTAGAGGAAGATCGCTTCTTTCATTTTCAAAAAAAAATAAGAAATAAAAGAAGCTATTTTATTGGTTGCTATGGGCAACTGCACCACTCTTCCTCTACGCAGGGTTTGTTAAATTTCCTCCATTGGCCATAATTTAGGAATCTGTCTCAGAAATCTGTCTGTTTCGTTATTGTCTCTAATGCATAAAACTAAACACAGTGTAACACATTAGTAAATTCCCCCCATAGTCCTCACACCACAAAACCAGCAGGACTGTCTTTTATGTATACACAGAGATTGATCTCAAAACTTTATTGCATGAACAAAGATTTACATGTCTTTAACATGCAGTTTTGTAGCTGATCTTATGATTTGTGTGTTTTGCAGTTTTTTGTGTTTTGTATTGCATTTTATTGCTTGCTAGTTTTTGTCAGTGAAAGAAACACTGCCCACATCAACATGACACCTTCTGCAATCTCCTTGAAAATGGACAAAATATATTTTTTTAAAGGTGGCCATCATGCTTATTCACCACAAGATTTGCCAGTACATTACACATAAACATTCAAATTCTGTCAAAGTAGGAAGCTGACATATACATGCTTAACATATACAGCGGGTAAAATCTATATATATAAAACTCAATGGGGGGAATTTATCATTGTATATAGAGCTTTTTTTTTGTCTATTTTTTAATGCAAAAATTTGCGCAAGAGTTTCTGCGCAAGATTTTTTTTGCGCAAAATTTGATAGAATTCTTCATTGCCATGTCTATGGTTAAGTTTACCATAGAGCACTTTCAACTGTAGATTCAAATTTATTAACTGCGTGTTTTTTTTTAAACGCCAACAAAAATGCACAAATGCTTGCGCAAATATACACCACCTTGGAGGACACGTTCCAGAGTGTTCTAAAGCATCTGAGAATTATATTAACTATTTTGACGTGGCGAGTGGGCTTGTACTTTTTGATCAAAAATATATACTAACAACCTGTTAGTTTTTGATATTATGCTGAGAAGCAATCAGATCATTATACAAGATTGTAGATGTGCGCCATGTCTGTTTTTCTACCCGAATTCACACTGTGATTTCTATCCCCTCTTTTTTTTTTTTGTTTGAACATGTGCTGCACTCTTCCCCACCCCCTCAGCCCAACCCTATATAAGCAGTAGTTAGCTACACATGGGTCATTTCTTTCCTAGCAGCCTCCCAGTCTGACTGGGAGAGCATGGTAAGTGAGCTATTACACCTTGTTCACACTGATGTGGTGCTGTGCGGTGTCCGTTGCTGCCGTGGCGCCGTGTCTGCGGGGGGGGTGCGGCCCATAGACTGGTTTGAGTGGCATTGGGGCCGCTCTGCCGGTGGGTCGTTCCCCCCCTGTGGGCATTGGTGTCGTGGTGGTCGCCGCTCGGTGCTGCCCCATTTTATGCTAGGGACGTTAGGGACCCACTCTAAATAGGTGGCCTTGATGTGGCGAGTGGGCTTGTACTTTTTGATCAAAAATGTATACTAACAACCTGTTAGTTTTTGATATTATGCTAAGAAGCAATCAGATCATTATACAAGATTGTAGATGTGCACCGTGTCTGTTTTTCTACCCGAATTAACTATTTTGGG
Source organism: Hyla sarda (assembly GCF_029499605.1). NCBI lineage: Eukaryota > Metazoa > Chordata > Amphibia > Anura > Hylidae > Hyla > Hyla sarda. The sequence continues at coordinate 279,596,290 of NC_079193.1, forward strand.
ACAGTTAGGCCAATAGCTATTCACCATTCAGAGTTTCCGTCTCCCAGGCGGGGATTATGAAATGTGATACAGTATACAGGAGACGGCAGGCAGCGTAGTGTAGCCGCATGTGCCGCCGACTTTTACAGTTGTTAATAAACGCGGATTGCAGCAGGTCTCTGGAGAATGAACCAGTGCGATCTGCACCTCAGCCCCTGGACTATAACTCCCATCATGGACGGAGTCTGTCCATGATGGAAGTAGTAGTCCTAAAAGCCCCGCAGGCGGGTGAAGTGCAAGTGCCATCCCTCAGCGCTGCAGTACTACAACTACTCCCATCATGGGACAGACTCGGTCCCATGATGGGAGTAGTAGTCCAAGGGCAGAGGGACAGATCGAGCTACACAGTCCAGGCCTGACTCTGTTCTCATTCTGCGTTTTCCATAATGGGAACAGAGCCTTTCTGGTAGTGTGTTCCCAAACATGGAGACTCCAGCTGTTGCTTAACTACAGCCCCCATGATGGGAGTTGTAGTTTAGCAACAATTGGAGGCTCCCTGTTTATGAACATGCTGCATTATGTGTGCACTCCCCAGCGGAGAGCGCAAAAAATATACAAAACCATATTTCTTGTTTTTCTTTTCTTGTCATTTCAGATATGTGAATACAGAGGACTACATCAAATTTGGTGTAGTGCGACGATGACCAGCGTTTTTTTTATTTCAATGGTTAACGAGGGCTGTGGGGGAGAGTTTTTTTAATAAATAAAAATTTTCACTGTTTTTTATAATTGAATTTTCAGGCTTAGTGAAATCTTATAGACGAAATCCATTACTATGCCACGGCTTAGCTTTAGTCCCAAAATCAGATAACGCTAACTTCTAATTATTACCCCGGTACCCACCGCCACAGGGGTACTGGGAAGAGCAGGTACCAACAGGCCCGGAGCACCAAAAGGGCACTGCTGGGCCTAGGCGGTAACAGGCTGGCGTTATTTAGGCTGGGTAGGGCCAGTAACAATGGTCCTTGCTCACCCTGGTAACGTCAGGCTGTTGCTGCTTGGTTGGTATCTGGCTGATACTGAAAATAGTGGGAACCCTATGCATTTTTTTTATATATTTTAAATAAATAAATTAAAAAAAGTGTGTGGTTCCCCCATTTTTTCATTATCAGCCAGATACCAACCAAGCAGCAACAGCCTGATGTTACCAGGGTGGGCGAGGACCATTGTTACTGGCCCTCCCCAGCCTAAAGAAAGCAAGCCAGTTACCGCCTAGGCCCAGAAGCGCCATTTTTGATGCTCCGGGTCTGTTGGTATCAGCTCTCCCCGGCCCCCCGTGGCTGTGGGTAATGGGGGTAATGCTAAGCCCTGGCTTAGTACTGGATTCTGTCTACAAGACGGCTTTCACTACTAAGCCTGAAAATTCAATTATAAAAAACACAACACATTGAAAAAAATGTTTTATTTAAAAAAAAAAACACTCCCCCACAGCCCTCATTAACCCCTTTATTGACATTAAAAAAAAACTGTTTATCATCGCAATCCACCAAATCTGACGTAGTCCTCCGCATTCATGTGTCTAAAATTTAAAGAAAACAACAATAAAACTACAACCATTTCTGTGATTTCTACACTATCAAAAAGCTGTTGTGAAATTTTTTTATGTAAACTGGACTCTCACCAATATAATGTAAAGCAGGCAATATACGTGGACACACCCACTTTTACAAAACAGACGTGAACAGTGTAAACCGCGGCACAAAGCTCTTCAAAATATGGTCGATAAATAGATTTTTCGTTGCAAAAATCTCCCCCTTTGTGTACTTTATGAAGATTTATGATTTTACTATTGCGCAGAGTTTTGTTCGGCGCACACTGCTGCTCCGGTACTTCTAGCTATGTAAGCAGTGTACCCCGGGAAATTGCCCCAGCATTGTTAAGTGTGAGGTTGAGAAAGAGTGCACGGTAGAGTGAGGGGAGGCGTTTCTATATTTGCACAAAATGTATCAAAGGAGTGCACAACTTTAGTAGATCTTGAGCAAGAGTGTAAATTAGGCTAGCAGTGTAAAGGGGTAGATCTGTGTCTACAATAGACGCCTAATGATAAATCTCCCCCAATGTGTGTTTGTGTGTGTGTGTGTGTGTATGTTCCAGCATCACATGCAAACGGCTAAAGATATTAACATGAAACTTGGCACACATGTTACATATATGTCAACAACATACATAGGATAGGTGGTTTAGCCCTTACTCACCCCCATTTGCCAGGGGCAGGGTTTTCGTTTAAAGTCTATGGGAAATATATGTTACTGCATAACTTCCAAACGGCTGGAGATATTTCGATAATACTTGGTCACATGTTACTTATATGCCCACTTAAATATAGGATAGTTAATTTAACCCTTAACTACCCCCATTTCACAAATGAGGGTCAGGGTTTTTGTTTAAAGTCCCATGCAAATCAATGGGAAATGTATGTTCCCACATAACTTCCATACGGCTGGAGATATTTCAATACCTGGTACACATATTACTTATATGTCAAGTAAAAATATATTATAGTTAAATTAACCCTTACCTATACTCTCATATAAAAGATGTTTTTTTTTGTTTCGACACCCATGCAAGTATATGGGACTTCCGTTACCTTACTCCACAAGCTCTGCTCTGCAAGCCACACCACATCTCACAAATACATGCCCACTGTTTAAGCCCCACCCCTTTTATTATTTACCCTTTTATCATCTACCCTTTTTGTGCATCGGTCAGCTTGCAAATCACACTCAGTCCCACAAAGCCACATCCCCTTCTATTTTCAGCTTACAATATCTTCATCACAAATCAGTCCCACCTGAGGACAGGATATGAGGATGGGACATAAGGATGGGATATGAGGATGGGATATGAGGTCGGGATATGGGGTGGGGATACGAGGAAGGGATGAGGTTGGGATACGAGGACAGGATATGAGGTCGGGATATGAGGATGGGATATGAGGTCGGGATATAAGGATTGGGATATAAGGTCGGGATATGAGGATGGGATATGAGGACAGGATATGAGGTTGAGATAGGAGGACGGGATAGGAAGATGAGATATGAGGACGGGATATGAGGTCGAAATATGAGGACGCTATATGAAGACAGGATATGAAGTCGGGATATGGGGTCAGGCTATGAGGACGGGAGGGGAGGATGGGATATGGGGTCAGGATATGAGGACAGGATATGAGGTCTGGAAATGAGGACGGGATATGAGGATGGGATATGAGGTTGAGATATGAGGATGGGATAGGAGGTCAGGATATGAGGATGGGACATGAGGACAGGATATGAGGACAGGATATGAGGTCAGGGTACGAGGACGGGATGACAGGATATGAGGATGGGCCATAAGGACGGGATATGAAGACGGGATATGAGGTCGGGATATGGGGTCGGGAGATGAGGTCGGGATATGAGGACAGGATATGAGGTCGGGATATGAGGTCGGGATATGAGGTCAGGATATATAAGGATTGGGATTTAAGGTTGGGATATGAGGATGGGATATGAGATCGAGATAGGAGGACGGGATAGGAGGACGGGATATGAGGACGGGATATGAGGTCGAGATATGAGGATGCTATATGAGGACAGGATATGAGGTCGGGATATGGAGACAGCATATGAGGACGGGATATGGGGTCGGGCTATGAAGACGGGATAGGAGGACGGGATATGAGGTCGGGATATGAGGACAGGATATGAGGTCGGGATATGAGGATGGGATATGAGGTCGAGATATGAGGATGCTATATGAGGACAGGATATGAGGTCGGGATATGGAGACGGCATATGGGGACGGGATATGGGGTCGGGCTATGAAGATGGGATAGGAGGACGGGATATGAGGTCGGGATATGAGGACAGAATATGAGGTCTGGATATGAGGATGGGATATGAGGATAGGATATGAGATTGAAATATGAGGACGGGATAGGAGGTTGAGATATGAGGACGGGATATGAGGACAGGATATGAGGACAGGATATGAGGTTGAGATATGAGGAAGGGATATGGGGACAAAATATGGGGTTGGGCTATGAGGACGGGATATGAGGAAGGGATATGGGGTCGGGATATGAGGACAGGATATGAGGACGGGATATGAGGTCGAGATATGAGGATGGGTATATGAGGACGGGATAGGAGGTTGGGATATGAGAACAGGATATGAGGACGGGATATGGGGACAGGATATGAGGTTGGGATATGACAAAAATATATGAAGATGGGATATGAAGTCAAAAGCTTCCTCCTTTATTGATTTTCCTCCCGGGCAACGCTGGGTACTCAGCTAGTAAGTATTAAACACATCACTATTTTTCTCACTAAATATATTTCCAGGTGCTATTGACAATTTTCACCAGATATAGGTAACAAAACACGTAATCCATACATAGAAACCAAAACAAATAAGCTCATAAATAAAGATATGTGTAATAATGTGAAATGACACAAGGAAACAGTATTGAACACGCTTTCTGAGATTTATTTAATACTTTGTATAAAAGCCTTTGTTGGTTATGACAGCTTCAAGACGATTTCTGTATGAAGTAAGGGCATGCTCTTGTGTGATTTTGGCCAATTCTTCCTTACAAACAGTTTTTAAATATTGAAGGTTCTGTAGGCCTCTTCTATGAATCATGATTTTCATGTGTCATTGGCGTTGGTGTGCGGGCTCAGGTATGTCCTTCATATAAGGATATACTGGCTAATGTCTCAATTTTAATATCAGTTTTGTGGGTTAGCCAATGTCATTGTTACAGCTACCACAGTAGTGCACCCATATTCCACATAGATTATCATGTGCCATTTCACATTATTATGCATAACTACATTTATTATGAGCTTATTTGTTTTGTTTTCTTTGTATGTATGGGTTACTACATTGTTACCAAAATGTGAAAATGGTGAAAATGTTCAATAGAACCTTTGAAAATATATTTATAAAAAAAAAAGGTGACATATTTAATACTTATTTCACCTATGTTATGTGTGCATTTTAATGGCCGGATCATAGTAAACTAGTGACTATGTTTGACAAATTTTCTGCATGTGTACATGCATTTACTGGGATTACTACAATTAATGCCAATGCCAGTATGCACACGTATATGTCAGCAACCCATTTTAACAGGATTCTGACATTGCAGTTTATATCTGGATTATAGAAAAGGATCCCAAGGAGCAGTATTTTAATTAAGGTCAACAAAACCCTTAGGCCCGGTTCACACACAGAAAAATTACCCATTTTATTAGATAAAAACAACATTATTACAGTTAGAAAAAATCTTATCATTTTTCTTGTTATATTTTTTTTCCATTTTTTTTATGGAAAATTGCATTTTAATACACACATAGGGTAACCAAATGGCCCTATTTTTAATGCCTGTTAAATAAGTAGCATATTTTTTTACAGCTTTTGGGTATAAAAAACAGGCAAAATAAAAAGCTGACCATTACCATAAATTTCATAAACATTATAAAAGGCAGATTTGTATAGAAGAACTGCAAAACTTACAGATTTTATAAAAATATGCCAAATTTTTAATGCCTGAAAATAACAGCCAAAAACCTTTTGTAAACAAGCTTTATAGTAAATCACACATTTCATATAAATACCAATATAAATTTAGTATTTAATAACTGACACTAACATCACAAACACTGACATATTGTCATGTATGGGCAGGGAAGAGAGAAGCCCTAAACTCATCCGCTCCCACTTGCCCTGCCTACTTGCGTACCCGCCCTAGGTTACAGGTCCACAACCATGGTGACATTCCCTGCCTGAATAAGTGCAGGGAGTCAAACGTCAACAAAGTAAACTATAATACAGACAGAGGTTGGGAAACTGTATGGAATCACACACACTAGCAGAAATAACTAAACAAACACACACAATAAGTCACAGTCCACATGTGAAGTCAGTGCCAAGAGATAACAGAAATGCCAAATCGCAGAAACATAAGAAGAGTCAGAGAGCGAAGCCAATGGGTCAAATATGCCAGAAATTCAATATACAATATAAACAGTAGCTAGGAGTAAAAGCTCTTTCGCAGGCAGACTGCCAGCTTAAATAAGAGCCAGACCGGGTGCTCTTATCAGGGTCAGCTGACCAGTCCAGGCAGCTGGGTGTAGCCCAAGAACAAAAACAAAACAGAGAGAACTGTCAGAACCGTTTGGCCCCATGGGTTCTGACAGTACCCCCCCTTTTAGGAGGGGCCACTGGACCCTTCAATTCGGGTCTGGGTTTGTCCGGATGAGAGTTGTGAAATCTTTTTACCAAGGTGAGAGCATGAATGGAAGAGACTGGAACTCACGACCTCTCCTCCGGACCATACCCTTTCCAGTGAACCAAATATTGGACAGAATGTTGCATCTGTGACTGTCCAATACTTTGGAGACCTCATAGTCCAGTTCTCCATCAATCTCAACTGGAGGAGGAGGCACCGAGACTGGAGACTGTGTAGGAACATACAATTTTAATAAAGAACAGTGGAACACATTATGGACCTTAAATTAAGTAGGTAATTTTAATCTGTAACAGACCGGATTAATAACCTCAATTATCTCATAAGGTCCAATGAAACGAGAAGCCAACTTTTTAGGTGGAACCTTGAGACGTAATTTTTTTTGTAGATAACCACACTTTATCACCTACTTTTGAATTAAAGCCGCAAGTATGTCTCTTGTTGGCAAATTTACTTTGTACTTCTTGGGCATTTGTGCACAGTTTACTCATGGTAGTGTTGACTTCAGGATTATCATGAAATCCATACACACAGAAGAATGGTGACACACCAGTAGAAGAATTCTCTAAATTATTCAAGGCAAACTCACCAAGAGACAGAAAAGATACCCATTCATCCTGTCTATCGGCTACATAACATCTAAGGCAGTGGTTCTTAACCTGGATTCGATCGAACCCCAGGGGTTCCGTGAGTCAGTCCCGGGGGTTCGGCGGGGGAGGTCACAACAGGACAGGCAAACCAGGCAAAAAAAGCAGGGCTGCCGGGACATAGCACACGCCGGGACATCACTGACGTCCCGTGCGTGCGCCCATGGAAACAAAGGCGCCAAGGACCGGAGGATAGAGAAGGAGGAAGACGCGCGCTGGCCAGCTTGGTAAGGGACCAGCGGCACGTCATATTCAGTGCTCCGACCACCGGTCCCGAGGCCTACTGCTATAGCCGGAGCAGTGGTCGAAGCACTGAAGTGGGCAGTACACAGGAATACAGCCTCCAGCCATACACTGTATATGGCTGGAGGCTGTATGTCTGTGGGGGAAAACTGCCTACATCAGTGGTCTTCAACCTGTGGACCTCCATGTTGGGAGTAGTAGTTTTGCAACATCTGAAGGTCCACAGGTTGAAGACCACTGGCCTACGTAATGTGGAGGAACTCTGTCTTCCTAATGGGGGGGGACTCTGTCTACCTAATGTGGGGGAACACTGCCTGCCTAATGTGGGGGCACACTGCCAGCCTAATGTGGGGAACTCTGTCTACCTAATGTGGGGGAACACTGCCTGCTTAATGTGGGGGAACAATGCCTGCCTAATGTGGGGGAACACTGCCTGCCTAATGTGGGGGAACACTGCCAGCCTAATGTGGGGGAACACTGCCTGCCTAATGTGGGGGAACACTGCCTGGCCTGCCTAATGTGGGGGAACACTGCCATTGTTGTGAAAATGACATGAGAGTGGCACTTGCCAAGGTAATGCCGAGCATTTCTGAACTGGTCTCTGAAAGACAACAGCAGAAGTCACACTGATTTACAGTAAATATTCATTATGTTTTTGTGTGAAAATCCTGTTTTCATGGTTTTGTTCTTTGTTCTTAATGGTTTTGTTCATTTTGTGCACCTATGTATAAATATATACTGTACTTAAATATATACCTCCTATGTTATGAATTTGAAAAAATCATATTTTATTTTTCCAATTAAGAGGGGTTCGGAGAATGCGCATATGAAACTGGTGGGGTTCAGTACCTCCAACAAGGTTAAGAACCACTGATCTAAGGTAACATTTTGATTCATTCTTTCTGTTTGACTGTTAGATTGAGGATGAAAAGTGGATGAAAAAGACAATTTAACACCCTATTGTTTACAAAAAGCTTGTCAAAATTTAGAAACTAGACATGTGCAATTCGTTTCGGACGTAATTAGTTTTTGTCCGAATTGTGCATATTTCGTACATTCGGATTGATCCAAATGTACATAATATTTACATCCGAATGAATCTGAACTCCGAACAAACCGAATAGTACATGCCTCCGAAACTGTGAAAAACAAATTTTATTTTTGTTAAAACAAAATTCGTTTTAATTTAGAAGAAGGGAACATTATCGGGAGCGGTGCACGGAAAAGAAGAGACACGTGTAGATCATAACATTAAGACAGGTAAGATAATGTATAATTCTATGTGATTCATTAATACATGATGTAATGTTGAATGAATGAATGAATGAATGCTGTATGAATGATTTATGTGTTTGATCGATGTGTTTGATTGTCGGGTGATTTATGTATAAAATGTCATGTCACTTGCGCTAACACTGTTTCTGTTACTGTTACCAGGGTGCCTCCAGCTGTTGCAAAACTACAACAACCACCCAGCATGCCCTGACAGCCAAAGGCTGTCTGGGCATGCTGGGAGTTGCAGTTTTGCAACAGCTGGAGGCCCCCTCATTCATTGGCAAAGATGCGCTAAGCTATTTTTCATTTTTCTATTTTAAATTTCCCTCTATCTTTTCTGAACTGGATTAGTAGGTCAATGACATGCATAGTAATTGCTGTGGGAACATTTTTCATTCATAAAACCGCAGACTTAATTGGATAATTGCCGTTTAGAACGTGTGGGGTCCCAAAAATCCATAGAAATATGAGTCCAGGGCCTTTTAGGAATGGACAATGGACACAACTCTCCTGCAGGACGTGTCCTAGGAGTTTTTGCTCGAGCACAAATTTCACAACAAGCAACAAAAGCTTCCACATCCCTGTTGAGAGTTGGCCACCAGAATTTCCAATAAAGCAATTTCTTTGTACCCCAAATACCAGGATGACCTGCTAACGGGGAGCAATGACACTCTTCAATAATACAGAGGCGAAACTGACTAGGTACAAAGATCTTGCCTTTAGGAATCTTTGGAGGAACCAAGCCTTGATTGTTCAATATCTCAGAAGTTAAATCTGAAGCCACTGCAGAAATAACCACACCTTTTGGGAGAGTAGTCTCTGGATTAGAATCAATAGGCTTGACATTCTTAGTACCGGAACGGTAAGTAAAGCACAAGGACATAACTTAGTAAAAGAAGCAGTCCCCTGTGACAATACTTCCAGCACCAACTACAGAAGCATCAACTTTAACAATAAAGGCCTTGGTCTGATCTGGCTGGACTAATATTGGAGCGGAGATGAAACACCCCTTGAGATGTTCAATAGCTGCCTCCGTAGACCAGTTAACCAGATCGGCCCCTTTGCGAGTTAAATCAGTCAATAGTTTTGTGACAACAGAAACATTTTTAATACATTTTTTGTAATAGTTCACAAAGCCCAAAAACCACAGTAATGCCCTTGAAGAAGTAGGGCAAACCCAGGCAAAAACTGCCTTAGCCTTCTCAGGATCCTTTTTAAAATGTCCTGGAGTTAAGATTTACCCCCAAAATTGTACCTCCTTCACACTAAAGACACACTTCTCCTGTTTAACGAATAATTTGTTTTGATGAAGTACCTGGAGGACAGAACGTACATGATTTACATGAGATGAACAATCATGAGAGAAATTTAGAATGTTATCTAGATAAATCACTAGGAATTTTCCCAAAAATTCACGAAAAATAACATTAACCAAATTCTGAAAAACTGCTGTTGCATTACTGAGACCAAAAGGCATTACCAGATATTCAAAATGACATTCGGGGGGTGTTAAATGCAGTTTTCCATTCATCAACCTCTTTGATTCTGATTAGGTAATAGGTCCCTCGAAGGTCAAGTTTAGAAAACCAACATGCTCCCTGTATTTGATTAAACAAATCTGGAATGAGAGGCAAAGGATATTGATTTTTAACAGTAATCTTGTTCAGACCCCAATAATCAATACACAGCCTTAATCCTTCCCTTCCTTCCCTTCCCTTCCTTCCCTTCCCTTCCCTCCTTCCCTTCTCTCCTTCCCTACCCTCCTTCCTTCCTTTCCCTTCCCTCCTTCCTTCCTTCCTTCCCTTCCCTCCTTCCTTCCCTTCTCTCCTTCCCTACCCTCCTTCCTTCCTTTCCCTTCCCTCCTTCCTTCCTTCCTTCCCTTCCCTCCTTCCTTCCCTTCTCTCCTACCCTTCCCTCCTTCCTTCCTTCCCTTCCTTTCCTTCCTTCCCTTCCCTCCGTCCTTCCTTCCCTCCTTCCTTCCCTCCTTCCCTTCCCTTATCTCCTTCCTTCCCTCCTTCCCTTTCTTCCTTCTCTTCCCTCCTTCCTTCCCTCCCTTCCTTCCTTCCTTCCCTCCTTCCCTTCTCTCCTTCCCTTCCTTCCCTTCCTCCTTTCCCTTCCTTCCTTCCTTCCTTCCTTCCTTCCCTTCCTTCCCTTCCCTCCTTCCCTTCCCTCATTCCCTTCCTTCCCTCCTTCTTTCTTTTCCCTTCTCTCCTTCCTTCCCTTCTCTCCTTCCTTCCCTTCCCTCCTTCCTTCCTTCCCTTCCTCCCCTCCTCCCTTCCTTCCCATCCTTCCTTCCCTCCCTCCCTCCCCTCCTCCCTTCCTTCCCTTCCTTCCTTCCCTCCTTCCCTTCTCTCCTTCCTTCCCTTCCCTTCCTTCCCTTCCCTCCTTCCTTCCTTCCCTCCCTCCCCTCCTTCCTTCCTTCCCTTCCTTCCTTCCCTCCTTCCTTCCCTTCTCTCCTTCTTTCCTTCCCTTCCCTCCTTCCCTTCCTTCCCTTCCTTCCTTCCCTTCCCTCCTACCTTCCTTCCTTCCCTCCCTTCCCTCCCTTCCATCCTTCCTTCCTTCCCTTCCTTCCTTCCTTCCCTTTCCTTCTCTTCCTTCCCTCCTTCCTTCCCTTTCCTCCTTCCTTCCTTCATTCCCTTCCCTGCCTTCCTTCCCTTCTTCCCTCCTTCCTTTCCTTCCCTCCTTCCTTCCCTTCCTTCCTTCCCACCCTCCTTCCTTCCTTTCTTCCTTCTTTCCTTCCCTTACTTCCCTCCTTCCTTCCCTTCCCTCCTTCCTTCCTTCCTTCCTTCCCTTTCCGGCCTTCCTTCCCTTCTTCCCTCCTTCCTTTCCTTCCTTCCCTCCTTCCTTCCCTTCCTTCCTTCCCTCCTTCATTCCTTCCCTCCTTCCTTTCCCTCCTTCTATCCTTCCTTCCGTTCCTTCATTCCTTCCCTTCCCTCCTTCCCTTCATTCCTTCCTTCCCTTCCCTCCTTACCTTCCCTCATTCCCTTCCCTCCTTCCCTTCCTTCCTTCCTTCCCTTCCTGCCCTCCTTCCTTCCTTGCCCTTGCCCTTCCCTCCTTCCTTCCCTTTCCTCCTTCCTTCCCTTCTCTCCTTCCCTTAGTTCCTTCCTTCCTTCCCTCCTTCCTTCCCTCCCTCCTTCCTTCCTTCCTTCCTTCCCTTCTCTCCTTCCTTCCCTTCTTTCCTTCCTTTCCCTCCTTCCCTTCCTTCCTTCCCTTCCCTGCTTCCTTCCTTCCCTTCCTTCCTTTCTTCCCTCCTTCCCTTCCCTCCTTCCCTTCCCTACCTTCCTTCCCTTCCTCCCTTCCTTCCTTCATTCCTTCCTTCCCTCCTTCCCTTCCTTCCTTCCCTTCACTCATTCCCTTCCTTCCCTCCTTCTTTCCTTTCCCTTCCCTTCCCTCCTTCCTTCCCTTCTCTCCTTCCTTCCCTTCCCTCCTTCCTTCCCTCCCTCCCCTCCTTCATTCCTTCCTTCCCTTCCCTCCTTCCCTTCTCTCCTTCCTTCCCTTCCCTTCTTTCCTTCCCTTCCCTCCTTCCCTTCCTTCCTTTCTTCCTTCCCTTCCTTCCTTCCCTTCCCTCCTTCCTTCCCTTCCTTCCTTCCCTTCCCTCCTTCCTTCATTCCCTTCCCTCCTTCTTTCCTTTCCCTTCCCTTCCCTCCTTCCTTCCCTTCTCTCCTTCCTTCCCTTCCCTCCTTCCTTCCCTCCCTCCCCTCCTTCATTCCTTCCTTCCCTTCCTTCCCTCCTTCCCTTCTCTCCTTCCTTCCCTTCCCTTCTTTCCTTCCCTTCCCTCCTTCCCTTCCTTCCTTTCTTTCTTCCCTCCTTCCTTCCCTCCTTCATTCCTTCCTTCCCTCCTTCATTCCTTCCTTCCCTCCTTCATGCCTTCCTTCTTTCCTTCCTTCCCTTCCTTCCCTTTCCTTGCCTCCTTCCTTCCCTTCCTTCCCTTCTTCCCTCCTTCCTTTCCTTCCCTCCTTCATTTCCTTCCCTCCTTCCTTCCTTTCCTTCCTTCCTTTCCTTCCTTGCTTGCATTCTTCCTTCCCTTCCTGCTTTCCCTCCTTCCTTCCCTTCCCTTTCCTTTCCTTTCCTTTCCTTCCCTTCCTTCCTTCCTTCCTTCTTTCCCTTCCCTTTCATTCCCTTCCTTCCCTCCTTCCTTCCTTCCTTCCCTCTTTCCCTCCTTCCTTCGTTCCCTTCCCCTCCTTCCTTCCCTCCTTCCTTCCTCCCTCTCTTCCTTCCCTTCCTTTTTTCCTTCCTTCATTCCTTCCCTTTCCTTTCTTCCTTCCTTTCCTTCCCTCCTTCCTTCTTCCCTTCCTTCCCTCCATCCTTCCTTCCTTCCCTTCCCTTCCTTCCCTTCTTCCTTCCTTCCCTCTTTCCCTCAAAGAAGAAACCTGCTCCCATAGGAGATACAGAAGGACGAATATGACTGAATATAATCCTTTATAGCTCCCCTTTAAGGACCAGACAAATTATAAATTCGCTCCTTAGGATACTTGGCATCAGGTACAAGTTCAATAGCACAGTCATAATCTCGGTGTGGGGGAAAAGCAGAGGAGGCCTCCTCAAAAATATATTTGGGTAGATTACTTTGTGCCACACCAAGAGTTGCAACAAAAGTGGAAATACATTTGTTAATATAGTCAGACCCCCACCTGATAAGTTCCCCGGAGGACAAATCAAAGGCAGGATTATGTTTTCTTAACCAAGGTAAACCCAAAATCACATTTACTGATAAATTTTCCAAAACCAAGAATGTGATTTTTTTCAAAATACAATGATCCCCCTTCTTTCCCTCCTTCCCTTCTCCCTTTCCTTCCCTTCCCTTCTTTCCTTCCCTTCCCTCCTTCACTTCCTTCCTTTATTCCTTCCCCCTTCCATCCCTTCCCTCCTTCCTTCCTTCCCTTCCCTCGTTTCCTTCCCTCCTTCCTTCCTTCCCTCCTTCTTTTCCCTCTTTTGATGTTTGGGACAATTCTGTATCCAATGTCCCACTTCTCCACAAAAGAAACATGAGTTGTTCTTCTTCCGGGTAGATTTTCTCTCCTGGTATGACAATTTCCCTATCTGCATGGGTTCCTCAGAAGGGACATGAGAGATGGTGAAGAAGACAACATGGAGGAAGGAGAATGAGAAACAGAAGAAACAGACCATTTACGTCTTCTCTCTCTTAAACTTCTGTCAAGTCGTACCGCTAAAGTCATGGCCTGTTCTAAAGAGTCAGGTGATGGATAGCTCGCAAGGATATCCTTTATGGCATCAGATAATCCTAGTCTGAACTGACTTCTAAGTGCTGGATCATTCCATCCTGAGACTGTACACCATTTTAGAAAATCTGTACAATATTCCTCAGTCGTTCTTTGCTCCTGCTTAAGATTAACCAACTGAGACTCTGCAAAGGCTGCACGGTCAGGTTCATAATAAAGAAGGCCCATAGAAGAAGAAAAAGCATCCACAGAACTTAATTCAGGAGCAGAGGGAGGTAAAGAGAATGCCCACTCCTGGGGATCCCCTTACAGCAAAGACATGACAATTCCTACTCTCTGAACTTCTGTGCTAGCTGACTGGGGTTTTAGGCGGAAATACAGCTTACAAACTCTTTCTAATCACAACAAATTTATTTCGGTCACCAGAAAAGAGGTCAGGAAGATTTATTTTTGGTTCACTCAAAACAGCTGGAGGACTGATCACTGCCTGAACATTAGCTGTGTTCTTGAGCTTGAACCCTTTCGGCAAGAGACTATACTAAATGTGTTAATCCCTGCCTTTGCTCTACTAGAGCCGTCATCGCTTCCATCTTAGCAAATGCAGGTATTTGGGCCTGCAAAAATGTCACGTATAGTCAGGGAAGAGTGAAGCCCTAAACTCACCCACTCCCACTTGCCCTGCCTACTTGCATACCTGCCCTAGGCGATGGGTCCACAACCACGGTGACAGTCCCTGCCTGAATAAGTGCAGGGAGTCAAACGTCAACAAAATAAACATTAATACAGATTGAGGTTGGGACACTGTATGGAATCACACACACTAACAGAAATAATAACTAAACATACACACAATAAGTCACAGTCCCCACGCCCAGTCAGTACCAAGAGATAACAGAAATGCCAAATTGCAGAAACAGGAGACGAGTCAGAGAGCGGAGCCAATGGATCAAATATGCCAGAAATTCAAAATACAATACAAATGCTAGCTAGGAGTAAGAGCTCTTTCACAGGCAAGGTATGGGAGCAGACTGCCAGCTTAACACCTTAAGGACCAATACAAGTAAACCTGAAAGACAAGGCCTGTTTTTTTTTTCAAATGGGGGATGTCTGACTTTATTAGAGAATAACTCTGGTAACGTTTTGCCAATCACGATAATTCTGACTTTTTTTTTTGACACAAGTTGTCCTTCATGTACATAGTAAAAGTAAGCCGATATCATTTGTATTTTTTCTACAATGCAAAAAATCATGACATTAAAAAAAATAAAGATTTTTTGCAATTTTAACACTAATAGGTTGCATATTTTTATACTTTCTGAACAAAGTTTATGAAACTTATACTTTCAGATGTATACTTTATTTTGAAAGCATTTCTTTTGTTTTTAATTAACATGTTAAATGAAATAGAAGCCTAACATTTTAACCTGAAAATTTGAAAGTACATCTTTTTTTATGTGCTATGCAAGGTTTGCAGAAATTTGAAGGTGGTAGAACATAGGAACCCCCTCCAAATGACCCTGTTTCAAAAACTAGACCCTTCAAGGTATTCGCTAGGGGGTACAGTGAGTATTTTAACACCATAGTTTTTTGGCAGGAGTTATTACAAAGTCAGTGTTAAAAATTCGAAATTAGCTTTTTTTCACAAATGCATCTTTTGTGACATATTTTTTGTACATTGCATCTGAAAAGTAGAAAATGCGCCCCATATTATATTACACTGTTTGTCCTGTGTTTGGTAATACCCCCGCTTAGGCCATATTTGGTTGCATGGCCACATGGTGGGACCCAAAAGGAGAGGAGCACCATTTGGCTTTCAGGATATCATTATACGAATTATAGGCCGCACTTCATCTTGCAAAGCATTTGCTTTCAGGATATCATTATACAAATTATAGGCCGCACTTCATCTTGCAAAGCATTCTAGCTGTCAGAACAATACCGCACACCCTGAAGCGACCCCATTTTCGAAACTACACCTGTGACGGACTGACTCCGACAAAAGTGACTTCTCCTTCTGGATGACAAGCCCCAGCATATCACAGGCAATATCCCCAGGCAGAACTAGAGATTATTGCATCCTTGTACCCAAAGAACCAGGCAACATCAGTATTCAGGTATAAAATCAGAACTCTTTATTGTGGAACAAGTGTCTCCTTTTGTAGGAAGGACATCACAGGGGGAAGGGTCAGTAAAGAAAATACAGGTGACAGATAGTCTGGGAGATAATCCAATAAAGGCTATACAGCTGACAGTTAGTCTGGGAGATAATCCAATAAAGGCAATACAGGTGACAGGTAGTCTGGGAGATAATCCAATAAAGGTAATACAGCCGACAGCGAGTCTAGGAGACAATCCAACAAAGGTGATTAGCTCTCCCTATACAGTGCCTTGAGTGCAAAAGGTGTATTGTGCACAGAAAGTGGACCGTGTGCAGAAAGTGTATGAAAACAGTAAATAAAAGTATTTTAACTTTGAGCTTTATGTCACTGGACAACATCAACTGAGGGGTACAAATAGTGATGTCCTAAAATCCACCCAAGTAGGTAGGGTGACTCTAGGATCCATCACAACGCCCCCTAAGGTATTCACCTAGGGCAAAAGAGAGTACATTGAGCCCTTATTGTGTGGCTAGAATTATTTCAAACTCAGTGGAAAAAAATAGCAATTAGCTTTTTTTCCCACAAATTCTTAATTTTTGGGACACCATTTTGGTAAGTCGCTTTTGAAATGGAGGAAATGCGCCCCATATTTTATCACGCTGTTCGTCCTGGGCTGGAAAGTACCCCTACTTAGGCCATATCTGGTTGCCTGACCGCCTCGTAGGACCAAGAAGGAGAGGAGCCTCCTTTGGCTTTCAGGGCATAATTATATGAATTAAAGAGCCCACCCATGCCTGCAAACGATCGGAGCTGTCAGACAAATACCGCACCCCTACAAGGGTATTGGCTGGACCAGGGACCGCTCTAATCGGTCCTTGGTCGGCTAGCAGTGACGCACGGCTGTCTGTGACAGTTAAAGTTCCTGATGGATGTACCCATCATGTTGTGGGAATAAGCACCCACTCATGGCCAATATATCCATCACTGTGTGTTATAAAAAAAATAAAAATTATTGAAAAAACTGGTTTATTTTGTTGGAGGGGGGGGGGGGGGTGTTGGGTGATAGTCCCCATTCATACTGCATTTCTGCAGTATAGGTGTCCGTTGTCATGTCAAAAAGGAATGCCAATGTATACTGTAGTAGTCTCATTCAGAAATGAATGGAGCTGCTACAGTATACGACAGCATCACTTTTTTAACATGACAACGGACACCTGTAATGCAGAAATGCATGCAGTAATTTGACATGCATGCAGTAATTTGACATGCATGCAGTAATTTTCCCGCCACGATGTCCCGTCACTGTATAACGCCCGTAATGAATTGAGGGCATATACGGGTGCAAATGGGCAGTTACAAAACCCCTTAGGCTGCAATGCAATTTAGTCACGGCCGTCAGGGGTTTTGTAACGGCCGGGTTTCGCAGCTGTAGTGACGGAACTTCTGACGGAAGTTCCTAAACGGAGAAATTCATAGTGTGAAAGCAGCCTAACTGTTATTTTGGCACATTTTTTGACATTCAAATTGTGGCTACCTATTCCCTTTAGGCTGCGACTTATCACCCAAACTAACAGCATCATGGGGATCTACACTGCTTTTAGTTTTGCTCACTAGATATGGGGGTTGACAAAAATGTGTCATGGTAGTATGGATGCAAAGAATTTCACCTGTATTGCTCACATCTGGAACAGGCTGAATACACATTTTGTAATGCATACACAACATTTTTTGCAACAGTTTGTATTACTGACCCCCGATGTGTATTTCCCCCCTGACTTAACACCAGGCTTTGCTGTACCATGCTGTCATTTTTATCAGTCACTCTGTGACAAGTTCATTTTTTGCACATTTTTGTGAGGTTTAGAAATCAATACGCTTCTTATTGCCATTACTGAACAGTTTGAGGCTTTGCGGCTAGCTAGCATGACAATAGATGCACAGCCTGGAACAAGTTTTAGTTAATTAGAGTCAATCAATCCAAACTTTGCTAAATTATTCATGTGAAACAATAGTATAATGAACTAAGATATGTGAGAGGATGGGGAAATACAAATTATTGCACTCGGATACATTAAATGTGACTCCATGAAAGTAAGCCTATCCTTCTAAACAAGTACCTAGAGAGTAAGTGGGAAAAGGTGAATACGCATTAAATAGTATAGAATGGATAACAAACAAACTTGGAAAAGACAGGCAACGTATTAATGTATGGATGGCACATACCTGCTAATAGGTATAGCTTATAGTATAGAGGAGTCGACCCTTCTGAGCCCCGGCCCCTGAGAACTATACACAGCTGTTTTGTTACTTGTTACACATAGAACACCTTCATAATTTCAATGTGCATTGTGGAATAATTGTTTAGTATTCTATCTGTGGAGGTAATAAGTACACATTAACCATATCCCTATAGGACTGTTCACACATGGGCCCTCATTTACTGTTGCAAACCCGACATGTCTTGTCGGGTTGTGCGCCAGATTGTGGCACATTGCGGCAGAAATTCTGTCTGTGCCAGAATTTAAGCCAGAATTGAAAAAAAAAGACTAACTCTCCCTTTTACTAAGGTAACCCGAAAAAGGGGCATGACTGTCAGGAAAAGGGGGCATGGTCACTGAAAAAGGGGCGTGTTCCTGACATTTTCACAAAAAAACTACATATTTACTAAGGTTTCCACAGAAAATGTGGTGGATTTCAGCTGAGGAAAACCCTACAGATCAGAGCATGTGTAAAAAAAAGCAAAGTGTAGGGAAACTTTAGTAAATACCAAGGAAAAAAAAAGAAACCTACACTCCACTCTTAGAATATCAGGGCCATGGTGTTTTCTGGGTCTTTTAGGCTTGTGCCATTTTTTTTAATAGCATTATGTGGCTTAAAACACATTCAAACAGCAGCATTTTAAACAGCAATGATTATACAGAGGGACACTACATATAGTTTAAAACAGTATTTCTGTTGTTTGGGTGGGTAGGGTTAAATGTCCACATAGTTGATATGTAGGACAATATGTAACTTATGGTCTCCACAACTGTATAATCAGCTTATCCTTTTTGTAAGCAATTTAACAAAAATAATGCCAAAGGATCTGTGCCGATGCCAGAAAGTCCTAAGATAGTAACACTTAGATGGAATGTCAGTGTTTTAGATATTACACATTCTCCAAGTGCCCAGCTCGGCTTAATGTCTATCAGTGCTCAACTGTTTATCTGCGCTGGATCAGGCCCATGTCATTTAAAAATAAACTCTCACCTCGGCACTCGGGAACAGATACAACCGCTTGCATAGGACAATGAGTTAGTCTCAGTTTGGCTTGCGCAACTCCACTAGCGAAGCCTGGATAAGATGTTGGCTGCTCGCTCTGGCCGGTTGTGGGTGCAAGCCTGCACACCAGATAGTCCTCTGTTGGAGCCTTAAGCTTATTAGTATGCTGTGGAGATCTTAGATGGTGCGAGGATGGATGATTGTGGCATCCTTGTATACCTCTGGTGCGAAGTACCTATCATTGACAAGGCACATTAGTTTGAAGTTTCGATGTTGTAATGGCCTAAAAACACGTTCAAAGGCAGCAGATGTTGGTCTAAGCTGTATAATAAGGCTGGACACCTTTCAGGTCCCCATTGATAATGTATATGACGGGGGGTTTCACATCAAATGTGTATATATATATATATATATATATATATATATATATGTGTGTATATATATATATATATATATATATATAGATATATGTCTCTTCCTAATTATTGTGATCTTGTCTAGTTACTTGTACAACATGGCATGGATCTAACATATCATTGCACATAAAGAACTGAATGGACCATAATAAATGTCACAAATTAGTTTCTCTTTTGGATATATGAAACATAATATGAAAATTGTGCACAAGAAGCAATAATTATGATAAAGAAATGGAAATAACAAAAATGAGAATTAAAATAAAAATGAAATAGGAAATAAAATAAAAAATAAATACAAAATAAAATAAAAATATCAGACATTGTATAGAAAAGCAAGTTAATTAGTTAAATACAACTGAAATAAATATGCTTACAGACAAATAATACAAAACTGGACTAAATGGACTGATATTTCTGCACACTGATGGAATTGCTAGATTTATGAGGTAGGAGGTTCAACCTAAGGGACTGTTGGAGCGCTGGTGAAACAGCCTGCTCCTGACCAAGACTTATATATATAAGTTTGATTGGAAGCCCCCCGTCATATACATTACTAATATTGTCTGCTGCTGAAGAAAGGACCTAAGGGGGTCCTGAAGCACGTTCAGACTTAATATACAGCATTACCAACATCTGATGCCTTCGAACGTGTTTTTAGCCCATTACAATATCTGAACTTCAAACTGATGTGCCTTGTCAATCAAAGGTATTTCGATCCAGAGCTACACGAGGATGCCGCAATCATCTGTCCTTGCACCATCTAAGAGCTCCACTGCATACTAACAAGCTAAAGGCTCCAACAGAGGACAATGCGACTATTTGGCCGGAGTGGCAAGCTGACATATCTAGTGCAGTTGCATGAGCCAAGCTGAGACTAACTCATTGTCCTATGCAAGCGGCTGTATCTGTGCCGAGTGCTGTCCCTGAGTGCAGGAAAGGATGAGAACCTGCAACAGTTTATCACATTACATCGGCCTGATCCATTGCACATAAACGGGTTTTTTTTACACCCTTCTTGTGTGGTGGCAAAGTGTACATTTGCCAAACTTATTAAATGGTCGCATAGCATGTTATATATATTTCATGCTAGTACACTTATTTTTTTTATAACACTTCAGGACACCACTTTGTATGGTAACACAGTAAAAAGTAACTGTGGCAAATTTACAAAGTTAGAGCAAAAATATAGTGTACATAAAGTGCTAAATTTGCCCAGAGGTCTTGGCTGGTGATACTGTATATGGAAGACCCATGGTATCATGTGTGCAGTAGAATCCAAGACACTGAGACTGAAAGGGTGTTGCAGCCAGAGACGTACCTACGCTTGGGGAATCTGGGCCCTGCCAGGGGCGCACTCCTAGTGGATGGGGGGGAGCATGCTGCCAAAGCATTGGTATGCCACTGCATACACATCCGGCACAGCCTGGGCCAGAGGGGGGGGGGGGGGGCTAAGTCACTAATGGGGATCCAGGACATTAGCCCCGAACCAACAGGCGAGTGAGGAGCACTTTCAGCTGTATGCGCACATGCTAATTAGTGTTGCTCACGAATATTCGCAATGCAAATTTTATTCGCGAATATCGCATATTAGCGAATTAGCGAATATTCGCGAATGAAGCACTATATATTCGTAATTACGAATATTGTTTTTTTCACAGTACACATCACAGTGATCATCCTTCTCTGCTTCCAGCTTGTGTGGTCTAAAGAAGGCTAATACTACTGTGTGAGACTGGTGTATGAATTTTCACATATGGGAAAATTAGCATATGCTAATTTTTACACATGCGAATATTCGTTTATGCTAATTTTATCATATGCCAATTTTCGCATTTGTGCGAATTTTTCGCATATGCGAAAATATAACGCGAATATTACGAATATGCGAATTTAGCGAATATATGACGAATATCCGTCCATATATTCGTGAAATATCGCGAATTCGAATATGGCCTATGCTGCTCAACACTAATGCTAATACAGTTAAAAGCTTTCTCTCAGTGTAAGCCGTGGGACCTTACATCCTTTTTTGATGATAGTTAGATGTTAGCTTATTATTAGGCTTAGTAGCCAAAATTAAAACTGTATTTTCAGGATTTTATTATTAAATGTAGATACAATGAAAAATTTGAAACAAAATACTAGAAATTCTTTAAAAAAATGTTTTGCATAAAATCAAAACATTTTAACAATAGGTGATTTTCAGATGGCACATTCCCTTAAAGGGCTGGTATTTTTTTTTCTTTTTTTCATTGATGCATTATGGCTTGTTTTTGTGGAACAAAAGTTGTATTTTTCACTGGCAGCATTTTGAGGTAGATATAATTCCTCTATGAATAATTCTTTTTTTTTATCTTGCTTGTGTAGTCATAACCTTTATTTTACTGTATTATCAATTTCCTCCCAATTTGGGCACAAAATAGGGAACAATGGTGTGTTTCCTTCCAAAAATTTATAAAATTGAGTCAATAATCTGTATGCAGTACAAAATGATATCACTAATATGATAATGTAGCCATTATCATTATTGTTATTAGTGATATCATTTTGTAGTGCATACAGATTATTGACTCAATTTTATACATTTTTGGGAGGAAACACACCATTGTTCCCTATTTTGTGCCCAAATTTTGTTGCAATTTTGCTTTATGGTGTTACATTTCAGGCCATCTCCCTTTCCATTTTGCACACTCTCTTTCCATGTGGTACAAGGTGTCAACACCAGTTTTTTGGAACAAACTGAATCAGAATTTTGGCATCTTTGAAATAGTAAATCCACCCCCCTTGGGCAGAGAAACCAGATAAGAAAACAATTAGTAAAATAAAGCAAAAAAAGAAAACTTTTCATTTCCATCTAGAAGTAGGTGAAATGAGTGAAAGAGAGGAACATGCCATATGTATTTTAAATAGAAGCAAGAAGTTGCCCCCAGACACAGAATGGAGATGATGACAGATGGAAGAAAATGTGTCATGATCACACCTGCAGGCTTCTGTGAGTCTCGTTTCATTCCAGCTCTACCCTGTCATATGGGCGCTCGCAAAGCGATTTCAATGATTTGGTAAACAGATGTGGAGCCAAACTGCCAATGTCATATCATTCTGCATTCATAGCTAGAAATCAAGAGACCGTAATACATAGATCTTCTCAGACGCTTCTGTAAAAGACTAGTAAATGTCAGCTTTGAATAAGCACAAGCTTTAAATGTTATATGAAAAGCATTAATTCAATTGATAACACAAGAGTCATTTCGCCTTATTTAACTCATCAGAGCCTGACAGTAAATGCGGATAGAAAAATCTGCCCGTCCTTTAATAAGTCACAAGAATTTAAGGACATCTTTAATGGAACCATCTTCACAGGGGGCCATTGGAAGAAGCCAAGTTCATTCGTAGGTTAAAAAAAAAATAATAATTCTTTGTACAACTTTACATGGCCCAACAGTATCAGATGATATAAAAACCATAGGAAAAAACATGACCTCCATTATGTAAGGAACAACAGGATGACATGGTTCAAGTATATGGTCCCACAATACCCTGGCTGGAAAATAGTGAGCTAGATCTTCTGCGTGTATCTTTATGGATTTTTTTGCTGTTGTTGTTAAATATACAGGTTTAAAAAGATCTCTGTACGACTCTAAACAATTTCCCAACGTATTTCCAGCATGGCAGACTCATCTTCTTACTTTTCATAATTTTATGGTTGCTACTATAAGATGCACCAACTTTGTTTAAATTTTTTTCAACTTCTCCAAATCAGGTTGTGAACCCTCAACAGTGTACATACAATTGGGCAGACCAAGCAGCTCATATGAGGCCCTTGAAGAAAAGAAGCCTGACCATGTTTGTCCCACCCTTTTTACCAATTGGATGGCGAAAACTTGTGCAGGAAGTTTTTTTCCAGTAGATGAACGTTGTTTACAGTAGGGCCGGTACTTGACCTCAGGGTTAAGGATAAGCATGGGCCCTTCTGTCTAGGGTGGCAAAAATAGGCTTATTAAAAAGCGTCCTACTTTAATCTTTGCTATAGGGTCCTCTTTCTTCAGTGTACACCAGGGGTTCGCTGTACACAGACCCTCATGCCACATCAGGCCCTTCAAAGTCCCAAGCTTAATAATCTTAAAGGGGTACTCCAGTGGAAAACAATTATTTTTAAATCAACTGGTGTCAAGAAGTTAAACAGGTTTGTAATTTACTTCTATTTAAAAAATGTTATCCTCCCAGTACTTATCAGCTGCTGTATGCTCCAAGTGAAGTTATTTTATTTTTGAATTTCTTTTCTGTCTGACCACAGTGCTCTCCCCTGACACCTCTGTCCATGTTAGGAACTGTCCAGAGTTGAATAGGTTTGCTATGGAAATTTGCTTCTACTCTGAACAGTTCCTGACATGGACAGAGGTGTCAGGGGAGAGCACTGTGGTCAGACAGAAAAGAAATTCAAAAATAAAATAACTTCCTGTGGAGCATACAGCAGCTGATAAGTACTGGAAGGATTAAGATTTTTAAATAGAAGTAATTTACAAATCTGTTTAACTTTCTCGCACCATTTGATTTAAAAAAAAAAAATTCCCACCAAGTACCCCTTTAAAACATTGGTTGTGGGGGCACAAGTAGGATGTTGTGTGCTACATCCTGACACTGGCTAGCATCAGGACCTGTGTGCAGGACACTGAAGATGAGAGTGAGGAGAGGTGAGTAAAACTTGTTTTATATTTTTTCTGCTTTGTCTGGTTTGGGATCTGATTAATTTGGGGGTATAATATAGAGGTTGATTGTGGAGCTATGGACTCCAGGGGCGCTGATCCCTGGGCAAGTGAGGGCTGCTTTAAACTACATGTGTATCTTTAAGATTATGGCAATACAATATTTCAAGTACAAACACATTTTACAATATTTTTGCTTCTTAGGGTGCGTTCACACGGAGTAATTCAAGAGGAATGTACTCGAGTAATTCCTCTGGAATTCTCCTCACCAAATTAATTCACATCTACACTGCCCATTGACTTTAATGTTTTTTCCGCTGTCCTGATCACAATGCGGAAATTCTGCTAGCGGAGTTCCGATGCTGAATTCCGTTCCGCTTGAAGAAAGAGCATGTTCATTCTTCAAGCGGAAGCCGCTAGCAAAAATCAATAGAAGTCAATGGAAAAAAAATTCCGCCCAACATTGTTTTCACGCGGAATTCGCACAGAAATGGCTGAAAAACCCTTCACTTCTTTCTCCCCCATTTCCGCGAGCAATTCCGCACAAATTCTGCATGAAAAGAAAATTATTTTTTCGGCACGTAAGTTTTTCAGCGTGAATTCCTCTTGATTTTCTCAGTGTGAACGCACCCTTATTGCAGATAATAGGGGAAGTAACTCCATATGTTTTTTCTGAAAACATTTTTTTAAAGGTTTTAAAAGTAATTTGAGCATGCACAGCATATTTGCTGCTAGTTATTGACAGCGTAATATCTTGGAGTGTCGGCTATATCAATCGAATGTGCAATATATGGATGCAATAATGTGAAGATAAAGCTGCCAGGAGCTTCTTCAGGGGTAAGAAGGAGCATTATGCTGGGGGCCTAGAAGGCAGGATTTTATGTGGATTGATGCTCAGGAGGTCACTAGTGGACCTCCTAGAATTTCTGTTCAGCCAATGTTCCTCTTTTGTTAACTTGAGGCATTTATGACTTTAGGGGATGTAAAAGGGTTACGGAGAGTCACAACTTTTGAGTTATGTAGAGAAGGTTAAGTGAGATAAGAAACCAGGAAATTAAAGATCGCCAATATGTATCAGTCAGACCCTTTTAGGTTGTAGCGTGAGTAGTAATAGTCTATGATAACCTTTATTTGACTATGCAATGTTTTAGATTTTTGGCAAGTAATGCCCTTGTGTCTCTTACTATGAGCATAAAAGTGAGAATGCATATGTTGTAGAACATGTTCATATTTGGTCATGATGGTGGTTTGCATTTTAAAGGGGTACACCGGTCCTGAGACATCTTATCCCCTATCCAAAGGATAGGGGATAAGAAGTCTCACCACAGGGGTCTTGCCACTGGGGACCCCAACAATCTTGTATTCGCCACCCACCTGTTTGAGCTGCACTCCTCTGTGCCAGCTCAAAAACAGCTGGGTGGCGACCACGGAGCCGGACTATCGTGATGTTACAAGTCCGCCCCCATGTGACGTCACCCCCTGCCCCTGCTATGCAAGTCTATGGGATGGGGCGTCACGCACAGAGCCCTGCGGGTCCCATACACACTTCCTGTATTTTGTCTGCGCACACAGGCACTAACTGCAAGGACAAGACAGTATATTTTCACCCAAAAATATACACATTTTTTAACTAATTTATTTGACAAATAATATATAATGTATTATCTATATTATATAACATGTTTTTGCAAATGACAGGTACACTTTAAATGTACACATTATAATATATATGCAAACCTATCAAATGTTAAATGGTTTGGTGGAAATGTATATTATAATCTCTAAGACATATCTGTTGGGTATGATTTAGAGAAAATGTAATGTGTGAATTTCTACATAAAAATTGCATTGAACCCCTTAAGAATGCAGGGCGTACCCATATGCCCCCGTATCAGAATCCTTAAGGACTCAGGGCGTTTCTCTGCTCCCTGTTGCTTGCCGGGCGGAGACCGGAGCAGGATGACTGCTAAAATCATTCAGCAGGCATTCCCTGACAATGCCTGGGGGGGGGGGGGGGGGGGTCCTGAGACCCCCCTCAATTCAGATAGGTGATTTTTGGTGATTCCGGGCTGATCGGGTCTCTGGTGACCCAATAGCCCAGAAAATAGGGATGATTAGAACTATCAGAGACAGCTCCAACCATCCTGAAGGATAGGAGCGAGGTGGCAGTGGTGCCACCTACTCCTATCCCCTGCCATTGGTCGGTTAGGACTAACTGACCAATGACAGGAGGGGTGCCGGAGGGTTAAAGTTGAAATTCCCGCTCTGTCCACCCCTGGATGTTGGGGCAGAGCAGGAAGAAGATGGCAGCAGGCATGCTTGGAGTTGTAGTTTTCAACATCTTGAGGGCCACAGTTTGGAGACCACTATACAGTGCTGTAACATCTGGCCCTTCAGATGTTGCAGAACTACAACTCCCAGCATGCCTGGACAGTCTCAGTATGCTGGGAGTTGTAGTTTTGCAACATCTGGAAGAGAACAGTTTGGAGACCACTGTACAGTGGTCCCCAAACTGTTCTCCTCCAGTTGCTGCATAACTACAACCCCCAACGTGCCCTTTTGACTGTCTGGGCATGCTGGGAGCTGTACTTTTGCACACTGGTTGGGAAACATTGTCTGTTTCTTAACTTAGTGTTTCCCAACCTGAGTGCCTCCAGCTGTTACAAAACTATAACTCCCAGCATGCACTGACAGACCATGCATGCTGGGAGTTGTAGTTTTGCAACAGCTGGAGGCACACAGGTTGCAAAATACTGAGCGCTTGTTACTTAACTCAAAGTTTTGCAACCAGTGTGCCTCCAGATGTTGCACAACTACAACCCCCAGCATGCACGGACAGCCAAAGGGCATTCTGGAAGTTATAGTAGTATGCCTCCAGCTGCATAACTACAAGTCCCAGCATGCCCTTCAGCTGGCACTGTATGCTGAGAGTTGTAGTTTTTGCAACAGCTTAAGGCACACTGGTTGCGAAACACAGTTTGTTACCTAACTCAGTGTTTCGCAACCAGTGTGTCTCCAGCTGTTGCAAACTACAACGGCCAGAATGCCCTTTGGATGTCCGTACATGCTGGAAGTTGTACTTTTGCAACAGCTGGAGGCACACTGGTTGCAAAACTTTGAGTTAAGTAACAAACGTTCAGTATGCCTCCAGCTGTTGCATAACTACAACCCCCAGCATGCACAGAAAGCCAAAGGGCATGCTGGGAGTTGTAGTTTTGCAACAGCTGGAGGTTTGCCCCACCCCCCATGTGAATGTACAGGGTATATTCACACGGGAGGGGGTTTACAGTGAGTTTCTTGCTGCAAACTTTGAGATGCAGCAAATTTTCCACTGCAGCTCAAACTCCCAGCAGGAAACTCGCTGTGAACCCTCTCCTGTGTAAATGTACCCTAAAAACACTACACTACACTACACACAAAATAAAAAGTAAAAAACTACATATACCCCTACACATTTACCCCCCCCCCCCCCCCCCAAATAAAAATGAGAAAAGTCTGGTACGGTGCGGTTTCTAAAACAGAGCCTCCAGCTGTTGCAAAACAACAACTCCAGACAGTCATTAAATGGAGGCACCCTGTTTGGGAAACACTGCAAGTGTTATTCTTGCATCCTATGCAAATCCCTAATTTAGGCCTCAAATGAGCATGGAGCTCTCTCACTTTGGAGCCCTGTCGTATTTCAAGGCAACAGTTTAGGTCCACATATGGGGTATTTCCGTACTCGGGAGAAATTGCCTAACGAATTTTGGGGGCTTTTTCTCCTTTTACCCCTTATGAAAAGGTAAAGTTGGGGTCTACTCCAGCATGTTATTGTAAAAATGTTTTCTTTTTTACACTAACATGCTAGTGTTGCCCCATACTTTTCATTTTCACAAGAATTAGAAGGAAAAAAAGACCCCCAAAATTTGTAATGTAAATTTGGAAATACCCATTATGTGGATGTAAAATTCACTGCGGGCGCACAACAAGGCTCAGGAGTGAGAGCGCACCATGTACATTTGAGGTGATTTGCAAAGGGGTGGCTGATCATTACAGCGGTTCTGACATAAATGCAAAAAAAAAAACATACACATGTGACCCCATTTTGGAAACTACACCCCTCACGGAACGTAACAAGGGGTATAGTGAGCCTTAACACCCCACATGTGTTTGAAGAATTTTTGTTAAATTTGGACGTGAATTTGGACGTGAAAATGCTGTAGTTTTTTTTTACTTTACTGCAGTATTTTTGTATTTATTTTACGGTCGGTGAACCCACCCTAAGGCCATTTTCACACATAATATTGCAATTGGTCAGTATTTTGCTCTATATTTTTTAAACAATGTATATTAGAAATATACATCTATTGTTATTATATACATTGTATAAAACACTTCTACAAATGACAGTACCCATTTACTATTTGGTAAGTATTTTTTGCCATAACCGGAAATAAAACCAACATAGTAAAAAATCAATTGGCAAGATTTGCACCTTTCTGTGTTTTGAACCCTCCTGGTTTGGGGTAAAAAAAAAAAGAAAAACCTAACCATATACTAATCAAAATAATGAATGAAAATGCAACGAAAAACAAACTGTCCCGAAATTCTTATGTGTGAGCAAACCTTAAGACTGGGTCCATGGGTAAACATTTTTAGCGTATTTTCTTTTACATCATAATTTATTTTTATTTATATTGATTTTTCATTCATAATCATTATAAAAACCTTTTTTTCTTTGCACCCGCTTTTTTGCCTATTTCGAATGAAAAAAATGTGCGTGTAAAATAAAATATGCCACCAAGTTTTGTTATGTGTGAACTGGGTCCCACGTAAAATTTTGTGGTATATATTCTTTTACACCATAGTTTATATATGCCCCAACATTTTATGAAGTGTGAACCCAGCCTTTAAAGGCGTACTCCCGTGGAAAACTTTTTTTTTTTTGGGGACTTTTTTAGGACTTATTTTTTTGCAACTGGTGCAAGAAAGTTAAACAGATTTGTAAATTACTTATATTAAAAAATCTTAATCCTTCCAGTACTTATTAGCTGCTGAATACTACAGAGGAAATTCTTTTATTTTTGGAACACAGAGCTCTCTGCTGACATCATGACCACAGTGCTCTCTGCTGACATCTCTGTCCATTTTTGGAACTGTCCAGAGCAGCATATGTTTTCTATGGGGATTTTCTCCTACTCTGGACAGTTCTTAAAATGGACAGAGATGTCAGCAGAGAGAACTGTGGTCATGATGTCAGCAGAGAGCTCTGTGTTCCAAAAAGAAAAGAATTTCCTCTGAAGTATTCAGCAGCTAATAAGTACTGGAAGGATTAATATTTTTTAATAGAAGTAATTTAAAAATCTGAAAGAAATAATAAATGGGGCTCAAGGGTCAAAGATATCTGGTTTAATTGATAAGTATTTATTAATATAAAATGTAAAAAAGAACCAAATAGGGATGTACAGGGCCCTTGTACCTCCCTAATTAATTACATAACGATAAAATATAATAATCCCAATATAAAAACTAATAACAACTATAAAATTGATATGCAATTTGAGCCTGTAATATCAGTATAAAGATATAAAGATCTCCTGATCTTGAGGAACAGCACAGTATAAATGTTCATTCAAAAACTCTTGTTTCCGGAGATCTTCAATATAGAAAAAATAAAATGTAACCGCTACAAGTAGTCAATTGATGCGGTAGTGCTGTATCCGTCCAAATCTTGGCAACTAATTACACCAACACAGTGATACAATGTGGCACTTTGTGAACAGTGGACAGTCATTCAAAATCACTCTTTGAGCATTTCTGCGTATGACATACATCAAAGAAGCCAGTTGGTAGTAATTGCATATAATGCTCACCACTCCGAAATGTCACGGATCTCCCTTCAGTATAGTCCTGGGGGCCGGCTGTTAAGCGTCGTATGGCCGGTGCCTTGCCTCTATCAGGGATCGTGCTGCTGGAGTCTCGGCCAACTCCTAAGATCGCAGCACTCGGTGGTGGGCACCGTTTGGGGGACTGCAGCGCTGTCAAGCGGAGTCCCTTGGTCTGGCCAACTTGAAATGATGGTGGTCTATAGACCTCAAGTCCTTATTGCAGATGGTCCAATTGGCTTCTCACTGGTAATTTATATATGCGATAAGCAGAGTGAATAACCCGGCGGCGTTCCTCGTGCAAAGTTCGCGCGCTCGGGAGATGGTTCACTGTGATGAATGCCTTGGATCTGGCAAATGATTGCTTATTCTCTCAGAAGAGTGTTCTTTAATAACAGGCTCAATATCGCAATGTCTGAATTGCTGGACGCGTTTCAAAACCTTCCTCGGTTTTTTCTTCAGCAGCGGATTAGTAATTAGTTGCCAAGATTTGGACGGATACAGCACTACCGCATCAATTGACTACTTGTAGCGGTTACATTTTATTTTTTCTATATTGAAGATCTCCGGAAACAAGAGTTTTTGAATGAACATTTATACTGTGCTGTTCCTCAAGATCAGGAGATCTTTATATCTTTATACTGATTGTCACGATGCCGGCTGGCAGGAGGTGGATCCTCTGTGCCAGAGAGGGATAGCGAGGACCGTGCTAGTGGACCGGTTCTAAGACACTACAGGTTTTCACCAGAGCCCGCCGCAAAGCGGGATGGTCTTGCTGCGGCGGTAGTGACCAGGTCGTATCCACTAGCAACGGCTCACCTCTCTGGCTGCTGAAGATGCTGAAGATAGGCGCGGTACAAGGGAGTAGGCAGAAGCAAGGTCGGACGTAGCAGAAGGTCGGGGGCAGGCGGCAAGGATCGTAGTCAGGGGCAACGGCAGGAGGTCAGGAACACGGACTAGGAACAGACAAGGGAACGCTTTCACTAGGCACAAGTGCAACAAGATCCGGCAAGGGAGTGCAAGGGAGGAGACTAGATATAGCCCGGGAACAGGTGGGAATCAATTAAGCTAATTGGGAAGATTGGGCCAGGCACCATCATTGGTGCACTGGCCCTTTAAATCGCAGAGACCCGGCGCGCGCGCGCCCTAGGGAGCGGGGCCGCGCGCGCCGGGACAGGACCGAGGGAGAGCGAGTCAGGTACGGGGGCCGGGGTGCGCATCGCGAGCGGGCGCTATCCGCATCGCGAATCGCATCCCGGCTGAAGGCGGGACCGCAGCGCACCCGGTCAGTGGATCTGACCGGGGCGCTGCAACAACGAAGATGAGGCGAGCGCTCCGGGGAGGAACGGGGACCCGGAGCGCTCGGCGTAACAGTACCCCCCCCCTTGGGTCTCCCCCTCTTCTTGGGGCCAAAGAACCTGAGGAAAAAAACCTCAATTTTTCCGTGAAGAGGTCCGATGCAAATTAGGAGGGGTTCTGTGTGGAAACGTACGAGACAGTCCAATCTTTTATTGTAAAAACAATAGATGTAGAGGGGTCTGGCGAGACTGGTCACAGGAACGTAGAACCTGTTGATGAGAGAGGCCAAAAAAAATTTTCCTGCAGATCCGGAATCCAAGAAGAGCATAGTAGAGAAGGAGAAGGTAGAGGCAGATATCCGCACAGGCACAGTAAGACGTGGAGAAGCAGAGTTGACATCAAGAACTGTGTCACCTTCGTGCGGAGTCAGCGTACGTCTTTCCAGGCGGGGAGGACGGATAGGACAATCCTTCAGGAAGTGTTCGGTACCGGCATAGTACAGGCAAAGATTCTCCATGCGGCGTCGTGTCCTCTCTTGAGGTGTCAGGCGAGACCGGTCAACTTGCATAGCCTCCGCGGCGGGAAGCACAGGAACAGATTGCAGAGGACCAGAGGAGAGAGGAGCCGGAGAGAAAAAACGCTTCGTGCGAACAAAGTCCATATCCAGGCGGAGCTCCAGACGCCATCCGGAAGAACGCATGTCAATGCGAGTGGCTAGATGAATGAGTTCATGCAGGTCAGCAGGAGTCTCTCGTGCGGCCAGAACATCTTTAATGTTGCTGGATAGGCCTTTTTTAAAGGTCGCGCAGAGAATCTCACTATTCCAGGACAACTCGTAAGCAAGAGCACGGAACTGAATGGCGTACTCGCCAACGGAAGAAACACCCTGGGCCAGGTTCAGCAGGGCAATCTCGGCTGAAGAAGCTCGGGCAGGTTCCTCAAAGACACTTCGAATTTCCGAGAAGAAGGAGTGTACGGAGGCAGTGACGGGGTCATTGCGGTCCCAGAGCGGTGCGGCCCATGACAGAGCTTTTCCAGACAGAAGGCAGAACACGAAAGCCACCTTAGACCTTTCAGTAGAAAACTGGTCCGACATCATCTCCAAGTGCTGGGAACATTGCGAAAGAAAGCCACGGCAATACTTAGAGTCCCCATTAAATTTGTCCGGCAAGGACAGGCGGAGGCTAGGAGTGGCCACTCGCTGCGGAGGAGGTGCAGGAGCTGGCGGAGGAGAAGATTGCTGGAGAAGTTGCGACTGAAGTTGGTGCGAAATGGTGGACATTTCCGACAGCTGACGGGTTAGAAGGGCGATCTGTCGGGCTTGCTGGGCGGCCACCGTGGTGAGGTCAGCGACAACTGGCAGAGGAACTTCAGCGGGATCCATGGCCGGATCTACTGTCACGATGCCGGCTGGCAGGAGGTGGATCCTCTGTGCCAGAGAGGGATAGCGAGGACCGTGCTAGTGGACCGGTTCTAAGACACTACAGGTTTTCACCAGAGCCCGCCGCAAAGCGGGATGGTCTTGCTGCGGCGGTAGTGACCAGGTCGTATCCACTAGCAACGGCTCACCTCTCTGGCTGCTGAAGATGCTGAAGATAGGCGCGGTACAAGGGA